>NW_015642068.1:225025-250145 GCF_001515625.1 Sinocyclocheilus rhinocerous | reverse complement strand
CCCCCCCCCCCATTTTTTACTTTCCCAGCACTTCTGTTCTTCTCTAAAATTTGCTTGATTGTTTTATTCTGTGTAAAATAAATAAATAATTTACGTTAAATAAAAAGTCAACTTTACATTATATAAAATTATACATAATTGTCAAAAACATTAATTCAAGTGTTCAGAAAAAGAAAGAAATAAACATGCTGTGTGGGTTTAATGTGATCAGAGACCTTAGCTTTCCTTTAACTCTACCCACAGATCTACAAATAAATGTTCATTCACATGCAGCAGTGCACCAGGGATATTATAAAGTAAACTCCAGAAATCATGATGACAGAACAAAGCTAGTGTCTCTGCGGTGCGCTGTCTAGGCCTGAAGCCCGTGCGCGTGTCCCTCTCATTTCTACTCATTTCTACACCTTCAGACAGAACATCCCACCCTTCTTTTCTTTCGTGTTTCTTTTCTTTTCTCTCTCTGTTTCTTACCTCGTATGGTTGTGGTTCCAAAAAATGTTAAGCGATGTGCAGACTACGCCCTTGGTCTCCAGCACTTTCTATCTGTCTCTCTCAAGAACGTGTCACTTCCTCCCTCTTCTCTTTCTGTCTTTCTCTGTCTGTGCGAGTCAATGGCTCTTCTCTTTTTCAGACTGATTTCTTAAGGCTTCAGCTGACCGTAAATAGGTTTCTCTTCCTCTTCCTGTGACAGAGATGCTCTTTTAAAATGAAACAAAGCCATCTAGAAGACTTCTGCTGCCTCAATATAGTTTAATTCATTTGACTTATACTTATATTCATTTGATATTACTGCACTTATACATCACCAGTTATACAGGTAACTAACAGTGCTGCCTGCTGGGGAGATTTTGCACCACCACCATAATGGCTTTTTGCTTTTTTTCTCCAAAGGTGATCAAAATCCATTACCATTGTTGTATCAGTTGTTTAGAATGACAAATAAGGGCCAGAAAAAAAAAATAAAGAAAAAAATAAAGAAAAAACTTTAAAGCTACAAAATAACTGTTGGCCCTCTAGTGGTTAAAAATTTATCTTCATGTAACTTCATGCATCTTGCGAAAGAACATCGTTTCTCTTATGTCTCAGCTCTGCGCCCAGGGATTCCCGTAGGTTTGCCATGAATTTATGATCCATGCTTTTTTCTTTTTTTCTTCGTTAGTTACAACAACCTCCCAGCAAACACAGAACGTTCCCCTAACATTAGTTCTCTTTCAAACATTTGTTCGGTATCTCACTATGGGATATAGACAACTCCTGTATTGCAGATATGCTGTCCGAAACAGGCATGTCAACCAACGTTGCGTTTACATAGAAACGCAACGCACGGACAGGGTACAAACAGTGAAGCCGCTCTTCTTCTGGTGACGAAAAGGGCGGCGGATGAAAAGCCAATAAATCCACTTGATTACATGCTAGAGCTGACTCGCTCACTTTAGGCACGGACGCTGGATTAGTTTTGAGAGACACTCTCGAGTAATCCATAGCGAACTGCATACAGGAGTTATGAACCGACAAAGCATGAAGTTCACTAACCCGCTTAGCAGATGAAAGAGCCAGTAATAATGCGGTCTTTAGCGAAAGGAGCTTCAGATCGCTGCTGTCTATAGGTTCAAAAGGTGTACGAGATCACAGGGACCACAGACAGAGCCCACGGCGGAATCAGTGGTTTTGACACCCTGTTCAAACGCAGTGCAGCCCTCATAAACCTGCATACCAGCGGGCATCGACCCATAGTGTTATTGTCAATCCCCACCGGACACGCAGAAATCGCCGCGAGATACACCTTAACGGTAGAAAAAGCTCTGCCTTTATCCAAAAGTTCCTGAAGAACACATCTGCGATAGAGCAGAGAAACGGAACAATGAGCTTATGCGCGCACAATTGCTCGAAAACATTCCATTTCCTATCGTAAGCAGAGCGCGTCAAGGCAGCCCTCACGTTCTGAATTGTCTCGATCACCCTCGGAGGCAACGAAGTAGCATTTAAGTTGAACCTCTCACGGGCCGAGCCCAAAGAGCAACTTTGTCCGGGGCGGGGTGAAAAATCTCCCCGCGCGCTTGTGAGAGGAGGTCTCAGCGAATCGGGAGAGGCCAGGGCTGGTCGCATAGGAGCTGCATTATCTCTGTCAGCCACAATTTCCCCGGCCAGTTCGGGGCAATCAATATGACTGAGTGACCGCACTCCTTTACCCTTCTTAGAGTTGGTACGATCAGACTTAGCGGAGGAAACGCGTAAAGCAGTACGTTTGGCCACTGGTGCGCCAGGGCATCCACACCCATAGGCGCACCATCTCTCGCTAGCGAGAAGAACAGAGGGTAGTGAGTGTTTTCGTGCGATGAGAAGAGATCTACGGCAGAGCGGCCGAATCTCTTCCACAACTGGCCCACTACCTGAGGGAGGAGTGTCCATTCTCCATACTGAGGATTGCCCCTGGACAGGAGATCCGCCCCCGCATTCATTATTCCCGGGACGTGCGTTGCCCGTAATGAATGAAAATGTTTCCTGCCCCACACAATCAGTTTCTGTGCCAGACTGTGAAGCTGAGGGGAGCGTGTACCCCCTTGGTGATTTATATATGCCACCGTGGTCGTGTTGTCTGAACTGATCAAAACATGGTGGTTCCACAGAAACTGCACAAAATGTTTCAAAGCTAGAAACACTGTTAACAGTTCTAGGTAATTTATGTGCGCGCTCTGCAGCGAGACGGGCCATTTCCCTTTCGCTATTCTGCCCTCGCACACTGCACCCCAACCTGAAAGTGCCGCGTCCGTCGTTACCACCTTCCTCATGGAAACTACACCCAGCGGAGTCCCTGATTCGAGGAACGAGCGGTTTCTCCAATAACGGAGAGCACGCATGCAAAGTGGTGACACCATCACTCTGCGGTTGAGGTGGCGTTTTGGACATAAGTGTTGTGCTGCTGTCCAATTGTGAAACTCTCTCATTCGCAACAGTCCCAAAGGAATAACTGAGACTGTTGAAGCCATTAGCCCCAGAAGGCATTAACAGTCTGAATGGGACTTTGTTCCCTTTTTGAAAAAGGGATAAGACAGCTGCGAATTGACCTGATGCGCTCCTCTGACAGAAACGCTTGATACCGATCTGAGTTCAGTCAGAGGCCTAGATAGACTATCTCCTGCGTGGGCACCAGGCAGCTTTTTGTCTCATTTATCTTGAAGTCGAAGCTCTCCAATTGAGACACAAGCATCTTCGTGTCTGTCTCCGCTTGCTGCCGTGACAGAGGGCAGAGAAGTAGATCGTCCAAATAAGCTGAAACTCTGAGACCCGCTGTTCTCAGCGGTGATAGAGCCACTTCTATACACTTGCTGACTGTTCTTGGAGCTAATGAGAGCTCGAACGGAACAATCATAAACTCGTAGGCTGTGCCCTGATAGGCAAACCTGAGGAATTTCCTGTGTGCCGGGTAGATGTCTATATGGAAATAAGCGTCTTCCAGATCGACTGAGTTGAACCAGTCTTTCTCGCGAATAAAACGTGACAGCGCTTTGGATGTGGGAATTTTGAACTTGTATTTTCTGAGGTGTTTGTTGAGGTTCCGCAAATCCAGAATGGGACGGAGACCTCTCCCTCTCTTGGGAATTACAAAGTACCAGGAGTAAAAGCCGTGCTGGCTGTCCTCCGCCGGCAGAATTCGAATGGCTCTTTTCCTTATTAAAGCGGCTATTTCTTCCTCTAAAACTTGAGCGGACTCCCCTTCTGTGGCTGACATCAACACACTGTTGAACACTGGTGGTTTTACAGCAAACTGCAGATGATAACCCTTCAGTATCGTAGATAAAACCCAGGGGTGTACTGCACCTGCGCACCAGCTCTCTGCGTGAGCAGCGACCATCTAGCGGGGGAGCTGGGGATTGCAGCTCTGAATTGAGTAATTTTAGTTTTGTGTGTGTTTTTATTTTCAAACCTTGCTGTGCCCTCGACCCACTGCCTGGATGCACAGGGATTTTTTATTTATTTTCACACCACACATATTTTCTTGTGAACTGCCCTCTGCCCTTTCCGGCAACTCCGTGGGAGAACTTCTTTGTGGGGCACTGGGGGAACTGTTGCCAACTCCACACCTGAACTGGTCAAAAGAGAACTTTTTGACATTTCCTTGAACAGTTCCCAAGTCCAATGCCTTCTTTTGGCGGGAGGGGGAGAAAATAACCACTCTTTTTGAGGGAGGATAACAACAGATACTCCACGAGTGCTGTTGCTCGTCCCCTCGTCCAGAACATGAGGACGGGTTAGGTTGCCCAGCGTTTCTTTCCTCCCTGAGGGTTCGCCGGTCTGTGTCTAGCCGCCGCTGCTGCAAAGGAAGGTTTTCCCCTTGGCTGTGCTGGCTTAGGCTGTGCCTCAGTCTGCTGAGGCTGGGGAGGTCTGGGGCTCCTGAAAGCCGGCTGACCACTTCTGAGGGGGGCATCAAAACCGGAGGGTGCTAATGGAGAAGCCTTAGGAATGGGTTTTCGGGGGAGGCAAGCTTGGTAAGCCTCACCCTCCTGCTTCCTCAGATCACACCGCTGGCGCATAGCAGTGACTGATGCTCTGAAAAGGGCTTTGGGCTCAACCGGGGCATCCAGGAAATCAGCTTTCTCTCTGTCAGATAGCCCTGAAAGTCCTAGCCAGAGAGCTCGCTCGCCCACCACTGCCAAGCCCATGCTGCGGCCGCAGCTCTGGACTGCGCCCCCGGAGGTTCTCAGGTTGAGATTGGCAATAACGCAGATCTCTTCCCAGAGAGCTGGGTTTGGTGACCCATCATCCATTTGTCTCCCCATCTCCTCCATGAGCTCTGCTTGATAAGCAGTGAGGATAGAGGTAGCATTCAGAGCCCTCACTACCAGAGCAGAGGAATGATAGATTTTCTGAAAAACTGAGGCTGTTAAGCGCTCAGTACGTGCTGGCAGTGAAGCGGAGGCAGAAGAAAAAGCTCTGGTCGAGCTCCACTTGAGCCGAGGCCGGGGAACCTTCGCTTAACGCGCTTCCCGGACGGGAGGGCATCGGTGGTAGGATTGCGTCGTCATCATCCTCTTCTCCGTCCTCCTCTAACAGACGAGCGATCGCTTCGTCATCCTCCTCCTCCTCTCTTTCCTCTGACAAGATCGGGAAAAGAGGAGGAAGTTTGGGGGAGACTTCATCCATAAACTCGCCCCAACTGCATGACACAGTTTGGTCGACAGAGAAAGGGAGGGGTCTCCTTTATTAGCGGCCGCCACCCGCACTCTTCTCTCCAGAACCCTTGGCGGGAGAAGGGAACAGTGCGGACAGCACTTGGGGTTCGCAAGTGCTGCTTGAGCGTGTCTGAACCCCAGGCATACAATACATAGGGGATGAGAGTCCCTGCTTGAAATACTTTCTCCGCATGCACAAGGACGCAAGACATCTTTCCCCATCGTGGCCCCGCTTGCGGAACTAATAGTCTTGTCCATTCTTTATCAAGCCGCTAAGCTCACCACAATGTGTCGCTTAGAAAAAAGACAGACCAGAGGAATTCTTCGTAACACGTTAATTCGCTCGTTTGTCCTTAACAGTAGTTTCCACCTTGACAGTGAAAAACACCCGCTCTCAGAAAAAGCCGCGTTCGGCGACGTACCTTGACGGCTCGTCTAAGAACAGTTAAGCAGCTAATCCTGAAAAGAGGGCAACCGAGGATTTAGTTTCCAAAAGATCTTCACGGGGAACAGAATGAGAATGAGGTAGGGACGGTTATGCAGTGATATATATGAGGGAGGCGGGACTCCCTGCATCACTGTCGTGATTGGTCTGTCAACTGACAGACGTGGTGTAATTGGTGCTTCCAGGATTGGTCACGCCCGAGGCGATTCCCATAGTGAGATAACGAACGAATGTTTGAAAAAGAACCAAACATTGTTAGCTGGGCTTCAGCTACTTTTTCTGTGTACGGATTTTACTTCACACTAGGGGTGGGCGCTATACCGGTATGAAAGTGACTACCGGTATTATGTTGTTCCATGATATGGATTTTGCTATACCGTGGATACCGTTATATATTCATTAATTCAAATTTTGCATTTATATTGTTTTGTTCAATTTGGTACGCCTTGCACATTTTAATATAAATGACGATAAAGAGTCGAGGCTGAACGTTTTTTTGTCCTCCGTGTGCAACTCTGTACTACACAGGCATTAGTAATCAAACACAGAGCATCGTAACAGATCAAATTAATAGAGCGCAAATCCCCTGCTCCAGTGGTTCCCAAACTGAGGGATCGTGTACAGTCAGCAGATTATTTTGCAAAATAAACCTCTGCAGGGTGATAAAGACTACACTGTGTAATTTTCCTGCTTATCATGCGGCCACCTGCCTGATAAGTAAATACATGAACGCAAAATATTAATTTGACATTTTAATGACCTCAACATGACTCGCCGTACCCGCTTGAGCACTCCGATATCAGTTGTAGAAGTTGTGGTTGTATCAATAATAGACCACTAGATGGCGCGATTGAAGAATCAGAGTTGTATTGCAGGCAGCCATGTAGAAATATAAATGAACGATGCATGGTTCTGCTCTAAGCATGAAAGTTACCAGTTTGTGAAAGGACTTCCAGCGCCAGGTAAACGTAATGCAGATGATGAATCTACTTAAGATTCACAAATACCAAAACAACGATGCGAGCGGCGATGTCACAAAAGAAAAAGGGAATCCAGTGATGTTCTCTGCTGTGGATGCGGCGCGACAAGACAAATCCATGACAGTAAACTGATGCCGTGCTCTATTTCTGATGAACTCCAGCGCTCGGACACAAAGAACAATTTCAAATATTCATAAGAGAATCGTGAAAAAAATTGTTTCCTCAAAAATATTAAGCAGCACAAATGTGTTCAACATTGATAATAATCAGAAATGTTTCTTGAGCAGCAAATCAGCATATTAGAATGATTTCTGAAGATCATGTGACACTGAAGACTGGAGTAATGATGCTGAGAAAATACAGCTGCGCATTACAGAAATACAGCAGCCTATATGTTAAAACATTCAAATAGATCATTAGAATTGACACTATTTCACAATATTACAGTGTTTACTGTATTTTTAATAAATAAATGTAGCCTTGGCGAGCAAGGGGGGGGGGGGGCCTTGAAAATATTTTTAACTATGAAAGGGGGCCCGGCAGAAAAAGTTTGGGAACCACTGGCCAACTCAAACACACAATATTTAATTTCATTTAATTCATACAGGCCTACCTCATGTTGCACGTTTGCACTTTTTGAGAAAAACAATGGCACAATAAAAAAAAATAAAGACTTTTCAGGTCTATGTCCAATCCCTCACTTTGTCTAGTTATATAAGGTTAAAATATTTTGCCTGTAATTTTTTTTGTCATATCACAATATATCGAAATCGCCTGGACAGTGTAAAATATCGTGATATGAATTTTAGCTCACATCGCCCACCCCAACTTCACACGCAATTTCCCACGAAAACCGTCCCGACAGCAATGAAAAATAAATGAACATAGCAGAATATTTGGGTAAAGACATAGTTTGGGGGATGAATGTTTTGCCATCTGCCACTAATAACATTTTGTTAGTGTAGTTTTACTGAATTGTTCAAACTGCAATTTAAAACACAAAGAGCCTGAGAAATGTGCTGTTCTACAGTCAGACGCTGCTTCCTTAAAGGGACAGTTCACCAAAAATAAAGATTCTGTCATCATTTACTCACTCTCAAGTTGTTCCAAACCTGTGTGAGTTTGTCTTCTGCTGAACACCCAAACAGGTATTTTTAAGAATGTTTGTAGCCAAACTGTTGATGGTAGCCTCTGACTACAGCACTGTATTATCATGCACAAAATTAACTCATGCAGCATAGAACTGTTTGAAACGGCATAATGCGTGTCCTATTCATATACTTTTTTTTTTTTTTTAATAGCAGACTGTATCATGAACACAGCCAATGTGTGAACGCGATAGTAAAAATGGCAGCTGATTTTGCTTCTTAGTCAAATCACACTGAAAATTGACGGTCAAGATACAGTATCCCAAACACTGTGATGTGATCGTATACTGCACATTGTAACCACAACTTGCATAATGCAAACGTAGCGGTAAAACCCACGATGAATGCATGTCGAGTTACACACACGGGTCTCACAGCTTCATGGATCCAGAACTTTATTAAACTGATGCTGCTTTACAATACGGTGAAGCTGAAATCACAGTCAGTTAATCGATGGCAAACAGGTAGCGTGAACGAGCCCTCAACAGAAGAGCATTACAGAGTCCAACAACAGCCATGCATTCACATTCAGAGACAGACAGGTTTCTACAGGCCTATGAGAGAAATAATGTCACAATGCTTCCCTGCCCTCTCCTCCAAACCAGAACATCTGCATTTAATCTGCCAAATACTGAGATGTAGAAAAAATCAAATAAATACAAACCATAAACATAATAGTGTTTTTGATATGAAGGCTCAAACCCACTGTTAACACAGTAATGTATCTAAGGCTAGATGTTCTGACTGATTGAGCCACATTAATCTAATTAAGGCTTAAAACACACTCTTATTGGGTCGAGTGGAGGAGAGGGTCAGGTTGAGAATGATTAGTTTGGAAAGCCGGCGCTCTTCTGCAGATGAATAATGTCCTGGTTTTTCTGCCGCTTGCTTTGATCACCGGATCGCTATTAGCCCCACATCTATCAGTTTCTGAATTTTCTGAGCGATGACGGGGTTCTTTAGATGACTAGATGGACGGAAGAAAACAGCAGAAGAAATATTTGAATGTCACAAATTCATGAACAAGTCTAGACATATTTATGAGGAAATGGAAGAGATTTGGTTTTGTATTTGACGTTTTCATTACAATTAGGTTTCCCCCCGAATTCTCATTTCTCACACTTTGCATGAATTCTGGTAGTATTTTTATTTTATATTCTGCCGTCTTTTGATTTCTATTCATTTTGTTGCTTTTAATCTTTTCACGTGTATTTTAATGTTTTTGTTCATACAGACCTTCAAGAAAGCGCCGTTTTTAAAAATAATAACAGTCGCGTTCATTTTGTCATTTTTAATTTAGTCTTAGTCCTGCGTCGATGTACTTTTTAGTTATTATCATTTCTAGTCAAGCGTGTCCTGTTTTTGTTTAGTCTAGCTTTAGTGAATGGAAACTATCACATTTGTGTCATGCTGTATAATAGTTAAACTGATTTAAAAAAAAATTATAATTCACAATTACAATCGAAAAGCTTGTTATTTGAGAAATGTCAAGGTATTGCTCTTTCACCATCAAGCACAAATCAATAGAATGTGGACTTGATTTGATCTCATCTAGTGCACTGATTTATTACAGGCTATTTAATATCTAAATCAATATCAACGATTTTTGATATGCACTCTCTCCGTCTACATTACGAAAACAAACAAAAACTATTTTAACAGTAACATTCCTGATAGTAATTCCAAATTGCAATAATCTTTCTCTATTAAAACAACAGCGGTTCATTTATTTCAGCAAACACAATCGAGATCTCAGACTGACTGAACATCTCACACGCAGATCGCACTGTTTTCAGATCGTCATCGGCACTTCTGTGATGAAGAGCGAGCGGTTGCCAGATTGAATAAAAATAGCAGAACACCGGGAAGGAAATGCATCCTTTTAACAGAGAAGCTGTGATTTGGGGATTTAGACTCTTGATATCTGGCAACCGCACTCATGAAAGCTTGTGCAGTAATGTGTTCTGTTTGACGAAAATTAAAATTATCGTATAGTTTTTATTTTTTTAAATACGTTGTAGTCTCATCTTTTATCGTCATTGATGCTGCATGTTGATATAGTCACAGTTATCATTTATTGACCTTACTGTCGTCTCGTCTTAGTCATGGGGAAAAAAGCTAGTCAACAAACATTTTACATCATACTTTTCGTTAACAAAATTAACAGTAAATAACAGCGGGAAAAAAAGCATTACAATAATGAGAATTTGGAGGGTTATTTTTTTCCACTACACATCTGCAGTGAGGAAAATGCACGTTTTTTTTATATTTTGGATGTATTATAGGTTGAAATGTGTTTAAAATTGGTATGTTTAAAAAAAAAAATGTATATATATATATATATATTTGATGTTTCTTAAAAAAAACGTACTAGATCCAGTGAGAAGCCTATAATACATCCAAAATATAAAAAACGTGCATTTTCCATCTTACTGCAAATATGTAGTGGGAGATTCTCAAAAAAAATTTAAAAAAAATTTTTTTCAGTAAGGTGGAAAATGCATGTTTTTTATATTTTGAATGCACTACAGGTTAAAATACGTTTAACATTGTTATGTTTAAAAAAAACGGTTTCTCACTCGCTGAGGGCCTGCGGGTCTTTCTGCATCTGCTCTAAGATCAAGCGCATGGCAGGGTCGCTCATGATCTGCTGCACCTCCGGGTCAGACATGGCCCTCCGCTTCACGTCCTCGGGACTGTCGTTACGCATGGCCTGGCTCACCACGCAGCGCTGCAGGCCCTCGCTGGCCTCCTGTGGAGAGAACGATCACGTCAGAACATCTGCAGTCCTTCAGGAAAGCTCGCATCACCAGCAGCTCTTCATACCTTGGAGTTGGAGTCCAGCTCGAGAGCTCTCTGGTACACATCCATCGCTTTAGAGAAGTCCTTCATAGCCTCGAGAGCCGCTCCCTTGCGCGTGTAACCCTTAACTGAAGAGTGCACAGTGTGAGGCGTCTGCAAATAAACCACTGGCTAGCTGTGCTAACAGAGCGTGTGTCGCACTTACTGAAGCTCGGGTCCAGCTTGATGCACTCCTCACAGTCCTGACAAACAGAACAGTATTATTTTTATTACCACCTTTACATTTCTGTGTGCCTATGATATGACGCCAAGTGTTAGTTTTGCACCTTTCATTCACACAGACTTTAAATAGTCTTTTTGCGGTTTAATATTTACAGACTCTACCTTGAGGGCCAGCTGGAACTCCAGCAGCTTGGTGTAGCAGGCAGCTCTGTTGCTGAAGAGCTTGGCATCATAAGGGTTTCTCTTGATGGCCTCCGAGTAATGCTTCATGGCCAGAGGATAGTCACCTGCACACGACACACCCACAGATCAAACCAAATCACAACCTAAACCATTGAAACACCAGTCTTACTAGATCCGAGAACGCTAAACCGGCTCATTCACACACCCTTCTGGAAGGCGTCGTTGCCTTGGTTCTTCTCTTCCAGTGCCAAATCTGGATTGATGTAGGCCTGCTTCTCCTGTTCCTTTAAAAACTTCTCCGCCTGTAAAAGAGCGGACAGAAAGAGTTCTGAGCACAGATATCTGACTTCTGAGTTTAAGTCTCACTACACTGACTCTCATTTGTGACCCTGGAGCACAAAACCAGTCATAAGTGTCAATTTTTCGAAATTGAGATGTATGCATCATCTGAAAGCTGAATAAATAAGCTTTCCATTGATGTATGGGCAATATTTGGCTGAGATACAACTATTTCTATGAAAATCTGGAATCTGAGGGTGCAAAAAAATCTAAATATTGAGAAAATCATCTTTAAAGTTGTCCAAATGAAGTTCTTAGCAATGCATATTATAAGTTTTGATATATTTACGGTAGGACATTTACTAAATATCTTCATGGAACATGATCTTTACTTAATATCCTAATGATTTTTGGCATAAAAGAAAAATCTATAATTTTGACCCATACAATGTATTGTTGGCTATTGCTACAAATACACCCCAGCGACTTAACACTGCTTTTGTGCTGCAGGCTCACATTTGACTATAACGGCTAAAACCAGTATTTGGTATTGTATAATGGTTATAACCCAAGCTCTGGCTGACCTGCTGGCACTTCTTGAGCACTTCAGGTGTGCGATGCTCGGTCAGGCTCTTATTAAAAAACTGGACCGCCTCTTTGTGCTTCTCCTGCTTGAAGTAGGAGTTCCCGATCCTGGCGTAAGCCCTGCGGCCGAACAGACACAAATAAACCAGTGCAGAGGTGCAAACAAACACGTCACAGCTCTGTTGTGGTGCACTTACTTGGCGATCTGTCTGTAGTCTTCGCGGTTCTCTCGGCCCAGCTCGATGGCCTTCTCACACAGCTCTCTGCACTTCTCAAACTCGCCCTCTTCAAAACGCACAGCTGACAAAGAAAACACACACTCGTAGTTAAAGTGGTTTCGTTGATCTGCTTATTGTTGGGCCTATGCAGTGTCCCGGACACATTAACTGGCTCATGTGATTTCATGTTTCATGGGCTTCTTCACTTTCTATTGTGAGCCGAGATGGACTGAGATCAGAACTCTCACCTGCTTGGTTTGACAGATAGGTCATGTTGGTGGGATCCTGCTTTAGAGCTTCTTCATAGTGCTTCAGTGCAGCAGCGAAGTCTTTCTTCTTATATGCGGCATTTCCCAGCTCCTTCTCCCTCAAGGCCTGGAGGAACGATCAGGATTAGCACAGACACCAGGCAGAGCTCGACGGTGTTATTCCAGAACATAAGCGGCTTTTACAAGCATATGAAACGCACTGTGACTTATATTCCAAAGCCGCTTGTTAATGCATTTAACGTCAAGCATGCAAAATGCAAGCATGCATCAGTTCTAGCATTGCTAACTTGACATCGCAGCCTGTTCATCATAAACCTAAAACACAGAGAAGTCAAGCAGCTCAGTTTAAGTCACGTGAAGGACGCTGTTTTACATGGAGCGAAGCACAAAGCCTTGTGAACATAATAAATACTAGTCTAGCAACCAAACGTTAGGCTGCTTCTCAAACACGGAAACATTTGGATTTGTGCCGAATGAGCGTTATGTGAGCTTCAGTTTTGCTTTAAACAAATTACTTTATAGGTTTAGCCTTGATAACTTCATATGTGTGGCCCTGGAGCACAAAACCAGAAATTGAGATTTATGCATCATCTGAAAGCTGAATAAATATAGGAAATGTACAAAATATCTTCATGGAACATGATCTTTACTTAATATCCTAATGATTTTTGGCATGAAAGAAAAATGTATAATTTTGACCCATGCAATGTATTGTTGCTATTGCTACAAATATACCCCAGCGACTTAACACTGCTTTTGTGCTGCAGGGTCACATATGTTGTTTATAACAAATGCCACTATAATGTCTATAGTATTTATGTTTATAAACATTTAATATGCGTTATTTCTGAATGCAATAAAATGCATCTTATTTCTTCTCTCATGCAATGCAATTTTGACCAAACGCAGAGTTAATTGCACCGGTGTGACTCATACAGTACGAGCCAGACAGAGTACCATTCTCTTGTTCTCCGGCAGCTCCTCCTCTTTCGGCGGAGGGGGCGGAGCCGTCTCTCTGGGTTTGGGCGGAGGCGGAGTCACTTCATCCTCTTCATCCATGCCAGCTAGATCCAGCCCCAGCAGCACCGAGAGAGTGGTCATGACACGTGGGTCCTGCAGCCTCCTACACACACATGACTGGAGATTACACCACAAACACAGACGCTCGTCTTCTACACACCCTCACAACATCAGATCAAAAACCTTACGGGTTATCCTATTAAACACTGCACTTACTGGAGCTTCCATTTCAATCCGGCAATACTAACATCACTTTAACTCATTTAACTGGAATGCAATAATACGTGTGATTGTGAAATATTGTTGCACTTCAAGACGAAGCGGATCAGCAACGGAGCACCTACGCGCCGAGCTCCGAGGGCTTGATCCGGAGCTGCTCCAGAAGCTCCCTGTAGCTGGGGTCAGACAGCAGCGCTCGGGTTCGAGGGTCGCCCTCCAGCTTCTCAAACAGGTTGGGAATGGAGAACGGGTTCATCATCTTTCTCTCTGAAAACAACAGTAAATCTCAGCAAAGAATCTCTTCACTTCATGGGTTCAGCTTCACTAATGCTTATTCACACTGAGAGTGAGCATAAAGCATACAGCTGGTGGATGCTGAGGTATACGCGTCACCTGCTAACCGTGCTTCAATGTTCTGAAGCCCCTCCTTGAGCTGCTGATTGGTCGGCTCTCGGCGTAACCCCTCCTGATAGGTCGCTTTGGCATCCTCCAGTCGCCCGAGGAACTCCAAAGCAGCTGCTTTTCTTGAGTAACCCTTAAAAAAAGATGACATTTGAAAATGTACGATCACTGGTCTGAAAGAGAACGGGAAGCAGATCCCAGCTCACCTTGCCCCAGTCCGGCTTGATCTTTACGGTCTGGCAGGCGTCTCTCAGGGCACTGTCGTAGTCACCCTTCTTGGCATAGGCGGCAGAGCGGTTGCTGAAGAGCACGTGATTGGAAGGGTCAAGGGTCAGGGCCTCTGTGTAGCACCTGACGGCCTCCTCCACGTCTCCTGCGCTCAGTGCCTTGTTGCCTTGATCTTTCAGTTGTGCTGCCTAGAGAGAAAGACGGAGAGACCGTCATTATGATTGTTCATCAGCTGTATCATTACTAGGGTTGGGTACCGAACTTGGTATTTTTAAGGGTACCGACCGAATTGCGTCAGTACTACAGAGTACCGATTCACGTTAAATCAATCGGTGTCAAATTTCGGTAGCTGAGAACGCATACGCTACAGAGAGAGAAAGAGAGAAATGTTCTGAAGTGTGGTTACATTTCTAGAGCCATATGGTTTCTGCGAAAACGCAGATGGGATCGCGGAGTCCATTCATAAAAACGTAATTTACTCTATAGCGCGGCATGCCACGGAATTCATCAATTTTGGACGAATAAATCAAAAGTAGGTCTGCCACTCAATTCGAATCGCGATATGAACTAGTGTCTCTGAACATAAAAATGCAAAAAGACGGTTTAAATATGAATCCTGTATGTTCCGCGTGCCTCTGTATGTATGAATGCCGGAGACGCGGTTTTGTTTACTACACAAATACTGAAGCAGCGTGACGGTGCGGTTTAACATGTAACAGAAATACATTACTCTTGTATTACTTTTGTACATCTTTAAATATTCAATTTTCTATCAAATTTAAATAAAACAATTAAATGATAAAAATAAATTACAACTAAATTAATCACTTAATTGTAGAAAAAAACTAATACAATTATTAGCCTGTTAAAAAATGTTTTAAAGGAATATTCACACAGTTTTTCTTCCATGTATTAATTTCAACAGTAAACCTCAGTTTGTTTGCCAAAAAAATAAATTGTAGGGCCCTAGTTTAATATTTCACAGAACTTTTGTCAAAATATATGGTGAAATAATGCACCAAACGGCAAAATCATCATTAAATGATACGTTCTGGAGTTTGGTTTATCCATTACATCTTTAAATAAACATAAAATACTAAGTTGGCATATTCAAATAAGTTTTCTTTTTTTTTTTTGCTGTTAATACTTGAGTTTATTGCTCTTAAATGTTTTATTAATTGTAAGGTTATTGATAGATTTTTGGGAAAATAAGTATGTTGTGAATAACGGTTATTTTTGTTAAAATAGTAATTTTCTGTTACACTGTCAATGCATTATGGGACACACACTAAATTACAGTATCACCGTTTAGAGCATTTTCCATCTTATTTATATTATAAATAGCACTGACAATTCTTACACTTACTGATTTTTTTTTATTTTATCTATTTTTTAAATTATTTTTTATGGCTTATTGAACAACTGTAATTCAGCACAAGAGATATATTAATGTAAAAACGAAACTACATACTTATTCTGACCTGTACTTATTAAAATAGGCCTACATAAAAGAATAAGTGGTCTTTTGTTACAGTTTAAATGGTTTCACTTCCTTAAATCTTCTTGCTGACAAACGGGTAACACCTGAAGGATACTGGACAAGTGTAAATATTGAAAATTACAGTTAATTTGTGCTGTGATCTATAAATTGAGTCTTTTAATATGCCATTCTTGTTCCAAATATGCCTGAGAAGATATTTTGGTATATAAATTGCTGTTAGACCAAATTATTTTTTTTCTGTAATTCACTGCAAAAAAACAAAACAAAAAAAAAAGTATGAAAGTCATTATTTTTTGCTCAGAAAATAAATAAATAAATAAATAAACAGGACACATTCTAATGTAGGGGAAAAGCAAGATCACATTCATTCATTTATTATTATTTTATTTATTTGATGCATTGCCGTTGCTGTGGAAGCAGTGCATTGTGGGAGATAGATGCTCCAACAACCCAAATTATTGTGCAATAAGTTAACAATTCAATTGAACTGCATAATCTCAGAGGAATACAAATATATATATATATATATATATATATATATATATACACACTTCTCGTGCTCTCCTTAATCGCGACTTAAAAACTCGATTTAAATTAATGTTATGACAGAAACTCCCCATTATGATCGGGATTATGAACAACCAACAATCCTACACATATTCCTTCAGGACTTTCTAAACGCATGACATATTCTAATAATAATAATAATAATTAGCAAGTCTCTGATCTGACCGGAGCTCATGCTAACCCGCTAACCGATGGAGGAGATCGACAAACATAAAATAATCGATAAACATGCTTTATTCACACAGATCGTAATCTGTACTAGTAATAGTCAGCTTCTTAAATTAAAATAACCTGGAAGAGCAGTGGTTAGCACCGCTCGCGGGTTACAGCACAGCGTGTCGCGTTCGGCTGCTAACGCGCTGTTAGCTCACTAACTAACTAGCTTCCTATCGTTGATGCGGTTAGTAACGAGCTACACCGAGCAGCTCAAATACACAACACTTCTAACATGGTTTACTCTGCACAAGCGTTTAAAAAGCCACGTCTTCTTCATAATGTGTAATGTGTAATATCTGTGGAAGAGTTACTCACTTTCTCCATAGCGCGAGCATGAGGTTCCAGAATCTACCGAGAGCACTCTCGCCAACTCTCGCGAGACACATAAGCAACCGCAGCTTCACAAACAAGCCCAGCATTTTTTTTATAATTTATTATCAACTATTTAATACCAATAAACGAGCCCGCAACATATTAAACTGAAACTACCCTTTTATCTGAAAAGCAAAAACATAAGTTATTTTACAAAAATCAGCAAACTGCAACAAAGCAGGAACAAAACTCATCTCCAATCACATGCGAGCAGAACAGGATTGGAGAGATGGAAAAGGAGAAAAACACAAGAGCTTCAAAAGGGAGCTGTAACATAGCCACATATTTATAGCCTACTAAAATATTGGCTATTCGAACCAAATCTACTCTTAGTATTAGTATAGACCTACTTGTTTTTTTGTTTTTGTTTTGTTTTTTACAGCCCGTGATAATTAATACATTACAAAAACATTGTAAAAATTAAAAATTAGGCTACCTTATAAAGGAAAAAAGTCATCCCACATCGCTTGGATTACAGCGTCACCCTCATTGAAGAAAAATCACATTCTAAAAACTATTAGTAGCCGAACATTAAAAGTCATTATGCATTCATTCATATTAACAGCTCATAAAACATGGAATATGTAATCATGAAGCAAAATCAGTCTCTAGAATATTCATGAACAGATTTACGAATCGCTGCGCAATGCATGGCAACCAGAATAAAGGCGACCAATGAGAAGAAGAACTGTTACTTTTCGCACCGCATCAGCAGCGCTGCGGTCTCTGATTGGATGAATCGCTGAGCGGTGACTAAACGAGCTGTTGAGAAAAGTAACGCTGAATGTTCCAGAACTGTTCTGGATTCTGTGCGTGGCAGCATGCCGTGTTCAAATGCGATATATATATATATATTTCGGTATAACGCAGAGGTGTAAAGAATACCTGAAAACCATACTTGAGTAAAAGTCCAGATACCTTACAGTGAAAACTACTCTATTACAAGTTACAAATCACCAATTCCAAAACGACTTGAAACTAAAAGTCTTAGAGTATCTGATTTTAACAGTACTTGAGTATTTTACTCATACTGAATATATAGGCTAAAAAATGCACTAGTCAAAGAGACATGCTAGTGAACAACAAATTTAATTTAATCTACTAACAACACTGTCGCAAAATGGGTTAAGACTGACTAAACTGACTACCACAAACTTTAGTACATCACCTAGCGTGAATCTTTTAAAGGCATAGTTCACCCAAAAATGAATATTAGCCCGTGATTTACTCACCCTCGAGGCATCCTAGCTGTGTATGACTTTCTTCTTTCAGACGAATCCAATCGGAGTTATATTAAAAAATGTCCTGGCTCTTCCAAGCGTTATAATGGCAGTGAATGGGTGTTATTTTTCAACCGTCCAAAAGAAGTCTAATAAAGCGCGTACATCCATATTAAAAAGTGCTCCACACGGCTCCGGGGGTGAATAAAGCCCTCCTCCAAAAATATCCATATTTAAAACTTTATTAACTGGATGATGCAGGCGTAGCGTAAATCATGGACTAATTTTCATTTTTGGGTGAGCTATCCCTTTAAATACTCTCCTCCCATAAATGTTGCATCTGAACTGGAAACTCCTACAAATGCTTATGCTTATATCAAAACAACTGTCCACTGCATGGCTTTAGTAAATCCTGACAATAGTGTTTTAATGCCAAAAGAGTGTTTGCGCTGACACAAAAACAATCTTCAGCACTTCAGCGGAGATCAGGAGGGCAATATGACTGTAAGAATGCCCATAGAAATACACAAAAATGCATTCAATAACTACATCTTTCAAATGACATGAACTATCTTCTCTCTAAGACACAACCACCGCCAAAACCCGATGACCGACAGGTTGATTTACAGGTTCACATACTTTTTTTTTCAAAACTGTTAAACTTAAATCCATAAACTTAAGTTCACAATACAAAATTGAATAAGAGCAATTTGCTATATTTCTATAATAATACCATGCTGAAATATATTCTAAATCTAAAAACTGAAATACTCATGTTTCATCACCGTCTACACAAAAGGGGAACGTTGACATTCTTTGGTACTGTAATGTAAATACAGACCATTTAACATCTACTGCAGAAACAGTAGAGCCATTCTTGTTTTGTAAAGAATTAAAAATAATAATAATAATGTTATCCTGTTGTTAGAGTTTTTTTAGGTTGTTGTTTTCTGAGTGACAACGTGTGTTTGTTGGGAGACAACCTTTGCTAGTGCTATGGATTTGATTTGAGTAAAATGTATTAATTTTGTGCATTTTGAATGTGAAATAATCTGCAGTATCAAGCTGAAAGCTGGCTAGGAGAACTGTGTGAAGAGTTTTGAAAAAGTGACCTAAGACCTTGAGTATTTGTCCTAGCGACTGTAATTGCAGCTGAGTACGGTGAATATATTGTATAGGCCTACTGTATACAGCAAGAACAGTATTGTGCTGAATATTGAATAGCACTGAATGTTTGTATATATTCAGCGCTTGGATACTGCAAAGGCCAAAAAGGTCAAATAAAACTCTAAATGAATGGCATGTTACAGTTCACTCAAATACTGTAAGATGTGCAATTGTAAAAATCAGGGTCAATGAGAGATTCAGCATCATGTCTGTGTGCTGGAGTCCGGCCTGAGCACTTCACATCACAAGTAATGTTGTCTTTCTTGCTAGACAAAGAGAAAAACCCCTCTGGTCTGACAGATCCAGCCTTGATAACACTCCTCTTTCTCTCCTCCTCCTCCACTTCTTACATGTACTCTTCCTCCTCTCCTTCTCAGATGGTGTCCATCTATTGTGCGTCTCATCATTCAGTCACCTGTGCCACTTGTGCTCTCTGAACCGGCTCATATGTTGTACAGTTGGTTTGATCACATCATTAGAAACAAGTGTGAACAGTTTTGAATCGTTGTGAGTAAACGATGACAGCTGTGCTTTAGTTGTGTTTAGCATTTTGCAGCACAAGTGCATCACAGTGTGAGAAGTGTTTAAGGGAATGAGAATGTGTTTAGAGTTTTGCAAATAGAGCCGAACTGCCTGAATGTGTTTAAGGTTTAGCAGAAAGAGTACTTTATTCGACAAATTGGTTTAAGCTAGTGAGAATTTGGTTCAGAGATTGGGGTTTAGTGTTTTAGCAATTCAGAAAAACTGTAATTTCAAAATATTTGTAGCTCAGTGTAACTGCAGTTGCAAGTATCTTACAGCAGACGGCACTCACGGCATTCATAAATAACAACAGAAAAATGCAGGTCTGGATATTCACCTGTTTTTACATTATCTTTGTCCTTCTCTCTCTCTCTCTCTGTGTGTGTGTGTGTGTGTGTGTGTCAGTGTGTGTGAGTGTGAGTGTGTGTGTGTGTGTGTAAGAGTGTGTGTGTGTGTGTCAGTGTGTGTGAGTGTGAGTGTGTGAGTGTGAATGTGAGCGTGTGTGTGTGTGTGTGAGCGTGTGTGCGTGTTTGCGTGTGTGTGTGTGCGTGTGAGTGTGTGTGTGTGTGTGTAAGAGTGTGTGTGTGTGTGTCAGTGTGTGTGAGTGTGAGTGTGTGAGTGTGAATGTGAGCGTGTGTGTGTGTGTGTGAGCGTGTGTGCGTGTTTGCGTGTGTGTGTGTGCGTGTGAGTGTGTGTGTGTGTGTGTAAGAGTGTGTGTGTGTGTGTCAGTGTGTGTGAGTGTGAGTGTGTGAGTGTGAATGTGAGCGTGTGTGTGTGTGTGTGAGCGTGTGTGCGTGTTTGCGTGTGTGTGTGTGCGTGTGAGTGTGTGTGTGTGTGTGTAAGAGTGTGTGTGTGTGTGTCAGTGTGTGTGAGTGTGAGTGTGTGAGTGTGAATGTGAGCGTGTGTGTGTGTGTGTGAGCGTGTGTGCGTGTTTGCGTGTGTGTGTGTGCGTGTGAGTGTGTGTGTGTGTGTGTACTGACGTGATTGAGAGTGACAGACTGAGGAGAGGGAGAGACTGTAAACAGCAGAGCAGCTGTGAAATCAGAACTGGGAGGTAAATCTGTGTCCCACTGCACCATTCATTACAGTTTTTTTACGATTGCTATGACAATTTTTTCAATACTTTTAACAACTTTCCAAAACTTTTAACACAAAAAGCACACCTACAACACACAATTGTTAAAACAGTTTAATTAATGCTCAAAAATACTCATTGTAAACAAAACTCCAACACAAATGTTCAAAATACAATAATACATTAACACAATACACTATGACAACCAAAACACTGCAAACATGTCTGAAAATCAAATAATTATTCCAAAACACTAACACGTGTTCTCTTCCAACAGGAACATTTAGTCCATGATAACACAATGTCATAAAAACACTAACATCAGATGGAATTACAGAAGCTGTGCCTCAGGCCTGCACTTATACAATAGACAGTATGTTGTATTGATCATAGATTGTGTTTTGCACTGCAGATTCTTTTGAAACCTCTCTACATTTTAGTTTTGTTGTGTTTAGTAAATGCATGCATTTTGTTTCTCTGAGTCTAATTAACGCATGTGGATGGGTCCCACAGCACTGATGCGTCATAAACCACTCAAAACGAGTCCATACGACCCCAGCTGATGAATCAGTATCTTCTGAAGCAAAACCACAGGTGTGTGTGAGAAAAACACTGATGATTTAAACTATAAACCTTTGCTTCTTGCCAACTATCATACACAGGTTCATAAGCTCCAGCCTGACATAAATGTCCGGATGAAATATGATGTAAACGTGTTGTGAAACAAGAAGTGGCAGTCTGAATTTACTGGTTGAATGTATGGTTTTTAGTTAAAAAAGATTAAAATATTAGATTTTTCTCACCCACAAATATCGTTTCGCTTCAGAAGATATTGATTCATCAGCTGGGGTCACATGGGTTACCACTTTGTTTGTTTTGCATCGTTTTTGAATCATTAATTTTGAGGGACACATCCACTTGCATTATATGGACTATGGATTTATTTGATTTGATTTGATTTGATTTGATTTTTTTATTTTATTTTTAATTTTGTTTTATTCTATTTTATTTCATTTCATTTTATTTTATTTATTTTTTGATTCTCTTCTATTTTATTTCATTTCATTTTATTTAATTTATTTTTTTATTCTCTTCTATTTTATTTCATTTCATTTTTTTATTTTATTTTATTTTATTTTTTATTTATTTTATTTTTATTTTGTTTTATTCTATTTTATTTCATTTTATTTTTTATTTGATTCTATTCTATTTTATTTCATTTTATTTATTATTTGTCAAGGTCAAGTCACAAGACCTATTTGATGTATATTTAGTAAATTATTTGGTAAATGTGTTAATCGTAGTTTATGCACTTCATCTTTTTGCAAGATGAAAATTATCATCAAAGTTTAAATAAATAAAAAAATGCACATACATTTTTAATGCACATTTTAAGTTTTATTTGAAAAATCTTATTTTTCTTTACTTACATACTTTATTTTTTGTTTTTTATTTTATTTTGTTTTATTCTATTTTATTTTATTTCCTTTCATTTCATTTTATTTTTTATTTTATTCTATTCTATTTTATTTCATTTCATTTGTTTAATTCTATTTTATTTTATTTCATTTTATTTTATCTTTTATTTGATTCTATTCTATTTTATTTCATTTCATTAATTTTTTTATTTATTTTTTTATTTTGTTTTATTCTATTTTATTTTATTTTATTTCATTTTTTATTTTATTCTATTCTATTTTATTTCATTTCATTTGTTTAATTCTATTCTGTTTTATTTCATTTTTTATTTTATTTTATTCTATTCTATTTTATTTCATTTAATTTGTTTAATTCTATTTTATTTCATTTTATTTCATTTCATTTCTTTATTTTATTTCATGTCATTTCATGTCATTTCATTTTTTTATTTTATTTTTATTTTGTTTTATTGTTTTATTTTATTTTTTATTTTATTCTATTTCATTTCATTTTTTATTTTATTCTATTCTATTTTATTTCATTTCATTTGTTTAATTCTATTCTATTTTATTTCATTTTTTATTCTATTCTATTCTATTTTATTTCATTTAATTTGTTTAATTCTATTTAATTTTATTTCATTTCATTTCATTTTATTTCATTTCATTTCTTTATTTTATTTCATTTTATTTCATGTCATTTCATTTTTTAATTTAATTTTAATTTTGTTTTATTGTTTTATTCTATTTTATTTTATTTTATTTTTTATTTTATTTTATTCTATTTCATTTCATTTCTTAATTTTATTTTATTTTATTTTGTTGGTAAATGATAAGAGGTATGCTTTCACTGTTTTTTTTTTTTAAGAATGTTGAATGTCTCTCCTTTGACTAACACTGAAGAAGGGACCTAAGCTATATCTACAGACCAGAATATCATGGAGACTTGGATGAGTATGTTTGACTTGGATCACTTCTTTACATTGCCACCAGCTTTATTCACCATTTTGCCCTTATTTTAAAAGGTCTTTTGATATATGCCAAATGAATTTGTGTGTTCATGGCTGAATTACTCAAGACAAATCTCCATCTGTCTCGGCTAAGAGAGACACTTACCTGTAAACCGTCTTCTTCATTCACACGGTGCTGTTTTCATTCGTCAAATAGCTGCACTGAACGGTGTTGAGAGCCTGTGTAATTCTGTATGCTTGTGTCTTGAATGTGTATTAATGTTAGTGTGTGTTTATGTTGAACTGTGTGTGTGTGTGTGTGAGAGAGAGAGAGTCTTTCACAGCCCAGTGCACAGCTAGATTGCCTGCAGAAGAAACGACAGCATGAGAGAAAAATGAGGGAGGCCCTGCCAAAAGGAGCGGAAGTACAGCTGAGGAGAGATGGATGAGTCGAGTGAGAGATAAACGTGTGTATGAGGAGGGAGAAGAGTGCTAGCATGCTAAAGAGAGCAATGCACATCACATAATCAAGAAGAGAGAGCGAGAAAACACTGGCTTTCTTTCAAAACCCAGTGAGCTTTTGAGTCTACGGCCTACATAAGCAGCCTTCATGCAAGACAGCATCCTAACTGAAATTAAACCTCATAAGATATGATGCATGTGCTTTATAAGTACTAATAAACAACCAATACTAGTAATATGCATACTAATAAGCAACTAATTAATAGCGAGAATTAATCCTTAAAATAAAGTGTTACCATATATACATAAATAATAAGATAATTATGAATGCTAAATGTTAAGTAATTTTTAAAATAAATATGTGCATTGTGGTTGCAAACAGACTGCGCAGCATGTGGGTGGTTGACGCATAACATGTCCTTCAGCTTTTATCTTTCATCAACATTAAGATTTTAGGTTCATTTTTTAAAATAAATGTATAAGAAATCAGATTTATCTGTGGTCCTGAATATCAGGATAATTTCTTCATTATTATTCACTTTTTGCCATCATTTAAAAAAATCTTTAACTACTAACTTTTAAATTAATAATTTGATACAATGCACTTGTGCATACTTATGTATACACATTTTTATGTTTTACTTGCTTTAAAAAAAAAAGAGACGCTCTCTCTCTCTCTCTCTCTCTCTCTCTCTCTCTCTCTCTCTGTCTCTGTTCTGTCTGTTTCTGGAGGATGGTTAATTTTCAAATAGACCTTATTGTTACATTATTTTGGGACAGCCTCATCTTTTCAGGAGCGCATCTATCATGACCTTTCAGTAGAACTGTAATGATCACATTCATGAGTTCTGAGCAAGCAGAAGTCGGACACACAAGTGAGGAACTGTGATGTTGGACAGGGCGTGTCAGTGTGAAACATGGCAACAGAGCCAGAAAGACCAGCTGGAGAAAAGATGCAGGTGCCCAAGGATGAGGAGACGAGAAGACAAGAGGTCAGTTAAAAATATGGGAAACCTTGGGAGTCTGACAGAGAGACAGAGAGACAGAGAGACAGAGAGGGAGAGAGACTGCTGGAGCGATTTTGATTGATTTAATCCATCTGCAGCACCGTCCAGACAGCTGTGTCCATGTGAGGATAGTCGCAGGATTAAGGCACTGGTTCGTGTAATTAATGGCTCGTGTGTGCCAGCGAGAACACTACGTCAAACAGAGAATGTGTGAGTGTGTGTGTGTGTTACACAAGGGAGAAAGGGTCAATACTAAATCACAAAAGTGCCAAAAAACAAAAAAAACAAAACATAGGCTTTAGAAAAGAGCAGAGATTCTGTGTGCAAGAGTGTATGTGAGTGTGTGTGAGTGTGTGTGTGTGTATGTGAGTGTGTGTGAGTGTGTGTGTGTGTGTGTATGTGAGTGTGTGTGAGTGTGTGTGTGTGTGTGTGTAGGTGAGTGTGCGAGAGTGTGAGTGTGTGTGTGTGTGAG
>NW_015642068.1:216958-224529 GCF_001515625.1 Sinocyclocheilus rhinocerous | reverse complement strand
GTGTGTGTGTGTGTGTGTGTGTGAGTGTGAGTGAGTGTGTGTGTGAGTGAGTGAGTGCGTGCGTGCGTGCGTGACAGAGAGAGAGAGAGAGAGACACACAGGAGTACAAGGATAGAGAACAATGAAGAGGAAACAGTCAGTGACAGTGTAACCCTCAGATTGAGATCAGAAGGAGGGAGACAAATGCAGGTAACTGTTGTATCCAATTCAGACATTTTGCAGTTCAGTGTGCCATGTGATACTGTAAACCGAGGCCTTACCATGGTAAAGACTGCCAAATGACTGTAACTCACCCTTCATCTGAAAAGGTCAACTACAGTACAGACTGAGAACATTTACTACATTTGCAGCAAACTCTGTTCTGTTCTGGATCTAACGTCAGTTATGCAGGTACGGTAATGTAAGCAGCTGTGACCTGCATCAGTGTAACATGCTGGAGTTGTTTTGTCTGCTACTGAATTCATTGATTGTAATAAGTACTCATTTGAAAGAACATCATACCGTTGTGTCTTGGTGATTACCATTTTTGTTCAATTGCTAACAGACATTGATAAAAACTGAGATGACATTTTCAGAACTCTTCAATTAATAATTAATAATTATTATTTAATGTAAATTGAAATGTTTACAAATGTCATTAAACTTTCAGTTTCACTTTTTGAAAGTCTACAGATGATTTTGATTAAAAGCTTTATTAATAAATCATTAACACACATTATATAATGATTAACGGATCATTAGTTAATGCTTACAAATGTCATTAAACTCTCAGTTCATACGATCATGCACTTTTTAAAACTCTACAAATTATTTGAACAGGAATTATAATGATTTTTGATGAATGATGATTAATGATTAAACGTTTATTTGTTAATGTGCTTCTGAATGCTAACAAATGTCACTAAACTTCAGTTCACATATTATCTAATGCTCTTTTTTACACTAACACATGTTGCTGGAAAACCTTTGCTTAATTAGTTATTTTAAGCACTTCACAAACTATTCATGTTAACTATTATTCATTAACTTATAATCACAGTCTGCAAAGATCATACATTTGGTCTTTATTTGTTGTGTAGATTTCTACTATTTTCACATCTTTACAGATCATTTATTAATCATTTGTTCATGTTTTCTGCAGTACTCAATCTAAAGTTGAGACTATTTGTCATTTGTAAATGTTTATAAACGATTATTAATCATTGAGTATCTTTATGGGCATTGGACTTTTAGCTAATTTGACAACGTTTGTGAATTGTGTTCATTTTTCATGAAATAATGATCTGTAATGTTTAATACGTTTATTAGTAAATACTGACAAGCAAATGATCTCATATTTCAAGCTATGTGAATATATATGGACTAATGATCTGTTAAGCATTATATAATGTTTGCTAATGATTTATTCATGAAAGTTATGTGAAAAGAAAATATCTAAACCAGAATGAAAGCATGAGATGTTGGTGTGAGCAGTTTGGGGTTTTGTACTAACAGTTCTGAAAATATGCCAAATCGTAGAAAACAAAGGAGTTGGATGAGCCAGAATCTCATTTGGTGTTGATTCTCATGCACAGCCCATAGAAAACAAACAAGACGTGCACAGACTATCATGACGAGAGTAAAACGGCTCGGATGCAGCATTTACACAGAAGCCGAAAACCTTAACTTACTCAAAACACTATATTTGGCTGCTTTTCATGTACTGGTATTTCCTTCAGAAAATGTTATTTTTATCACTGTTTCTTCTTTTCCAGACCTACAGCAGCTTGACATTTTTCCTTTTTTTTTTTTTTTAAATCGTCTCAGAATATCGCTGACTCCATTAGAAAGCAGTGATCACACAATACATATATACACAGTCGAAATTCGTCCATGCTAATGCTACATTTCCATGCTTACTTGTCTGCTTTGAGATGCACTAATCAAATGAAATAATACATTATAACTGTCTCTCTCTCTCTCTCTCTGATGCTGTCTCAGTTTTTCACCCTTGCACATGGCTGCAGGAGATCTAGCCATGCAAACAGATGTGGGACAAAAAGGAAAATGGGATTGATCAATTTATAAGAGTCAAATGAAGGACAAAGAGGGCTAGAATGAATAGCCGGTTGGCTGGAAGATCGGGATAAGCATGGAGTATGGCGAGACAGAGACAAATGGAGGACAATAGACAAGTAGACGGGGGGAAAAAGTCAAATGTGCAGCCAGTGACCTCTCGCTTTTTCTGGGGTAATCAATAAGAGAGAGACAGACAGTGACAGAGACACAAGGGAAGAATATAATAACAAAACCTGTCTTTCCCTTTACATTCTTTCCAGTCCATTCGACCTTTGTAGAGTCTTTTTTTAAGCGTGTCAGTTCGCTCGATGGCCAACTTGGTAACGGCCCTGGGCCGCTGTATTTCTACTCATGCATGCACATCTCTTACTGTATATTTGAAGTGAAATGCAGGAGGTCCTGCAGTGGGTATGTTGGGTCTGTTTCACATGTGCAAGCATCACTGGCATTGTGCTCTCATACTAAGTGCATTTACATGCGCTTCAAAAGTATTATTATAGATAAAAATGCACAAAGCTGTTATATAAATCACCAACTATTTTCATGTGAAAAAGTGCATCCTTGTGAAAACAAAGTATGCTTAATTGTATTGAATGTGCACTTGCAGTGTACTTCAAATTATATATATATATATATATAGCTTGAACATTCTGCTTAATATCTCCTTGTGCATTTCACAGAAGAAAGTCAGTCATGTGTTTGAAATGCAAGTCAAATAACTGAGTAATTTAATCGAGTGAACAATGACAGAATATTTATTTTCGGGGGAACTATCCCTTTAAGTAAGCTGTGAGCTCTAGACTGGCAGGGCTGGTGAGGAGTATGAATGAGGAGAGGGAGCGAGTGGAAAAGATCGTGTCCTCTGGTGCAGTATGGGTACTCCAGAGAGGCCATCTGTCATGTTTGACTGCACAGCCTCGGGCCCTCTGTCTCTTCACCCTGTTACCCAGCCTGCACCGGGCCAACACGCCTCTCACAGCCATCATTTACCTAGCAGCTGAGTGGAAGGAAGGATGCTGTGCAGTCGAGCTCGAGCTCTGGTCATCAAGTATGTGACTAGAAGCACAGTATGTCTTTGAATGCCACAATATGAGGGACAGCGGTGATCTGCTGCTCTATATCTGCGTCCGAAATCACATACTGGATCAATAGGTGCTACATTTGAATCTGAACTAGTGACTGTTAAATGATTTTATAAACTTTTTTTTTCTAATATTATATATTCTGACATACCTCTCTTTTAAAATACTGTTCCCTTCTGAGGGGAACTTCGAACTGCGTGCTCTAGGGGTCGCTATGGGGAACGCCTTCAGCGTGACCGGTGTCTGAAGCATACATCTAAAAACGACAATAACACTGGCCAGCGACAGCCTATGACGTCATTACCCGGCGCGACCACAGTATAAAAGGGCGCCGGGATAACACATCATCCACTTCTTCGTCTTCACGACTGTTTTGTTTGAAGCGTGCATTCCGGTAAGAGAACGTATCTCTCCTCTTTAAACCATGGCGAGCACTAGTAAGGCATTTAAGAAGTGTGTGAATCCGTGTCCTCGTTATTTGACATCTGATGATACACATGATCTTTGCGTCTTTTGTTTGGGTGAAGAGCACGCGCGCGATGTCCTCGAGAGGGCAATCTGCGTGCATTGTGAGCGTTTTTCAATGAAAAAGCTCCGCTCTCGTTTGTCCCTCTTTTAGAGGAAAGAGGGACAGCCATCAGCTCCACGCGGTTCAGGACCCGCCGCTGCTGAGGCACGTGAGATCTCCGTGCCACTAAGCAGTCCGCCACTGCCATTGGCAGATCCATGGTGGCCATGGTGGTTACGGAGAGGCATCTGTGGGTGAACCTGGTGGATATCGGGACGAGAGAAAAGGGCTTTCTCCTTGATGCGCCAGTTTCCCCATCTGAGCTTTTCGGCACTTCCGTCAAGACGGTGGTCGAGAAGTTTAAGGAGGCCAAGACGCGCTCGGCTGCTTTTAAATCCTTCATTCCACGAATGTCCACTTCTGAGCCCGAACAACAGAGGGATCCTGGCCCGTCTCGATCTAAGGGTCAGAGGCGGGCACAGAAGACTAGTGTCATGACTCACACCCCTCCCTCGCCTTCGGGTAGGGCTCAAAGGAGGCGTTCTCAGCGCTCTCGTCCAGACCAGCGTAAAGCCTGAGCATCGTCTCACCTCCCTCCGAGTGTTTTTACATCTGTCCTGATTAATTCCCCTGAAGCCATGACCGAGGTTAGGTAGGAGCCTCCTGCGCTCGCATTACAGTCTCATGCTGGACCTATGATGTTTTGGTTAGTTTCTATGTCCCATAGAACTACCTACTGATGGTCCGGACCCAAGTGCTCTTCGGACTTCGCCTTCAGATGATACCCATGAGCTTGAGTCATGCGCGGGAGCCGTGGTTGGTGAGTACGATCCATTTCATCCATCTATTGCTAGTTTATGTGAATTCACTAACTAGTTTCTCCGCAGCGCTTCTTGGACCTGTTTTCTGTTTTTCTGACTTTGTTTTAGGGTTAGGACCTCTGCAAGCACCTCCCCTGCTAAAGTCAGAACCTCTCGCTGTTGACCAATCGTGGTGATGGTAGCTCACCCGTCGGTACTGGATCCAGGCTGGATGATAGCCCTGCATCTTCGGCTTCATGCTTACTGGACCACGCAACCAAGTCGCTGGGCCTCTGCAAGAGCCTTTTTAGCCGATCAGGTCGGCAGTATAACGCTACAACCTCAGGACCCGCGGGTCCTCCATTCGGGTTGAGCATTTTTCTGAGTATAATGCTTCGTGATGTGCTCCCTGATGTCCTGGGTGTTTGCTTCGAGAAGCATGAGACTGTGTTCAGCTGCATCAGTTGATGGTCTCTCTTTGGGCACTGCTAGACTGCCCTTCTAATCTAGCGCTGCCATCTGGTCGAGCTGAGAATGCTCCCCTCAATGTGAGGGTTAGCTATGAGCCTATTGCTCCCAGTTTGTGCTTTGAGGGTCCGCCTCAGCTTGAGAGCTGAGAGTGCTGCTCCCGAGAACTCCATATGCAATGATACTGAGTTGTTAAGCCCGTCCTGTCGCCTCCTTGGTCAGTTGCATCTATGCTGGGACCCTGTTGTTCCCTGTTGAAATGTGCAATCCCCTTTTAACCTGGATCCCATTTCTGATGTACCAATTGCGGTCAATCTGCTCATGGCCGACTGCGGGAGGGTCTTTTATGAATGATGCATTTATGAATGAATGAATGAATGATGCATTTAAATAGCGCTATTTATATAGCTAAGGGTTGAGTCCTCCGCTCTTTGAGCTCTGTGACAGCGACATCAGGTAGTTTGGCCGCTTGCTGCCTCCCTGATTAGTTGCCCCCATTTGGTCGAGCCTAGCAGTGCTCCCCTCACCCCGGAGGGTTACCTTTGAGCATGCCACTCCCAATTGAGCGTCTGAGGCCTCCTCTCATCAGGTCCTACACTTTAGAGCTCCATTGAGCAGCAGCATCAGGTTGTTAAGTCAAGTCAAGTCAAGCCAAGTTTATTTGTACCGCGCTTTTCACGATACAAATCATTGCAAAGCAACTTTACAGCAAATTAAGTACTGCGGGAGGGTCTTTTATGAATGATGCATTTATGAATGAATGAATGAATGATGCATTTAAATAGCGCTATTTATATAGCTAAGGGTTGAGTCCTCCGCTCTTTGAGCTCTGTGACAGCGACATCAGGTAGTTTGGCCGCTTGCTGCCTCCCTGATTAGTTGCCCCCATTTGGTCGAGCCTAGCAGTGCTCCCCTCACCCCGGAGGGTTACCTTTGAGCATGCCACTCCCAATTGAGCGTCTGAGGCCTCCTCTCATCAGGTCCTACACTTTGGAGCTCCATTGAGCAGCAGCATCAGGTTGTTAAGTCAAGTCAAGTCAAGCCAAGTTTATTTGTACCGCGCTTTTCACGATACAAATCATTGCAAAGCAACTTTACAGCAAATTAAGTTTCTACAATATTTAGTGGTAGCTTATCAGTGGTACATTATCAATTAATGTACATATGGCAGAAATGTACGGAAAAATCAATTTAAGACGTAATAAAACAGACGATGAACACTATTAACAGCAATTATATGGGGTGGAGTTATATTTAATAGACCTGAGAAACATTGTTACTGTACTGAAAGAGTTCAGTAAATGTGCTTTGAATGAGGCTGCATTATGCACAGTCTGAATTTAAAACTGAAGCAATTGAATTAACAGAAAACAATGCATTACAATAAAATCTACAGGTATTAATCCTCATGGGCAAGTAGCAAATTAATATTGAGGATACAGTATGAAACTGGGGTACAGTATAGGTGAAGTGAATCTGTTCTGTTTGACTGTTTTGCATTAAAGAGAAAATGCTGCATGACTTTTTCATTATTTCAAGGCCTCTCTCTGCCTCCCTGTTAGGCTGCTCTCTTTGTTGGTTGAGCTTAGCAGTGCTCCCCTCACCTTAGAAGGTTATCTTTGAGCATGCTGCTCCCAATTGAGCGTCTGAGTTCTCCTCTCATCGGGTCCTACGCTCCTTGGAGCTCCATTGAGCAGCAGCCTCAGGTTGTTAGGCCTCTCTCTGCCTCCCTGTTAGGCTGCTCTCTTTTGTGGGTGAGATTAGCAGTGCTCCCCTCACCTTAGAGGGTCAACTATGAGCACACTGCTCCCAGATTGAGCATCTGAGTCCCCCTCCTATTTTTGGAGTTGGGCCTCCGCTCCTTTGAGCTCTGATTAGCAGTCATGCCAGGTTGCTGGGCCATCTTCTTCCTCCCTGGCGGGTTGCCCCCTCACAATGGGGGGTCTCTTGCAAGCACACCGCTCACTTCTGAGCATCTGAGTCCCTCTCATTTGAGAGTCGAATCCTTCACTCTGTGGGCTTCGCTGGGTAGCACATCAGGACTCTGCCTTCCTCTTAGGCTGCTCTCTTGGTGAGCTCAGCAGTGCTCCCCTCACCCTGGAGGGTTATTTACGAGCATGCTGCTTCCCAGTCGGGCACTGGTGTCCCCCTCTCGGTCTGAGAGCTGGGTGCTACGCCCCTTCTAGTAATGGATGAGTAGATGCTCCAGAGTCTGTCCTGTGACTGTAATGGTTGAGTTGGCGATACTCCCCTCACATGGAGGGTTTTTCTATGAGATACGCCTTTCAATCCACATGCGATCTGAGCACGCGGCCTCCCGCTGAGGTAATTACCACTCCCTGAGCGTGCCACAGTCACGTAGGGTTCCCAGGCCTGTCTAAGTGACAGTTTTGGTTACCCCTTAGTAATGGTGTTTCTAAATCCATGCTATGATAAGTGCACACGCTGAGCTTCTGTGCACTTTCTAAAATCCACATTGTGGTAAGTGTGCACGCTAGGCATTCTGCGCACTTTCTAATATCCTGTATGGTAAGGGTTCATGCTGTCAGCCTCGTTTCCTTTCTCTGAGTTGGTTAGGCCCTGGTTTTCACCTTGGGCTCCACTCAACCTATGTATCCCTGTTGATACATTTCTGAGCAGGGTGTTGCTACCAAA
>NW_015642068.1:197496-198750 GCF_001515625.1 Sinocyclocheilus rhinocerous | reverse complement strand
GGTCATCTATGAGCACGCCGCTCCCAAATTGAGCATCTGAGTTCCTCTCCTATTTTGAGAGTTGGGCCTCCGCTCAATTGAGCTCCGGTTAGCAGTCATGCCAGGTTGCTGGGCCACCTTCTGCCTCCCTGGCTGGCTGCTTTTTGGGTTGAGCCAAAATCTAGCGCTGCCTTTTGGTCGAGCTGAGAAGTGCTCCCCTCACTGTGAGGGGTAGCTATGAGTCGCTCCCAGTGTGTGCTTTAAGGGCCTGCCTCAGCTTGAAAGCTGAGAGCGCTGCTCCCGAAAACTTGCGATCTATCTGTCCTCCGGACATGGCTGTGCTCCCCTCACTGCGGGAGGGTCCTTTTGAGCTCGCCGGTCCTGGGCAAGACTGTGTGAGTCCTCCTCCCTGCTTGAGAGCAAGGTACTCTGACACTGGACTACTGATCGCTTCAGTCGAGCTGGGTTCCTCTCTCTCCTCACTAGTGGTTGAACTTTCCGCTCTTTGAGCTCCGTGGCAGTGACATCAGGTTGTTGGGCCGCTTGCTGCCTCCCTGATAAGTTGCATCTATTTGGGTCGAGCCTAGCAGTGCTGAGCTTAGCAGTGCTCCCCTCACCCTAGAGAGTCACCTATGAGTGCCGCTCCCAGATTGAGCATCTGAGTCCCCCTCCTATTTTTGGAGTTGGGCCTCCGCTCCTTTGAGCTCTGATTAGCAGTCATGCCAGGTTGCTGGGCCATCTTCTTCCTCCCTGGCGGGTTGCCCCCTCACAATGGGGGGTCTCTTGCAAGCACACTGCTCACTTCTGAGCATCTGAGTCCCTCTCATTTGAGAGTCGAATCCTTCACTCTGTGGGCTTCGCTGGGTAGCACATCATGACTCTGCCTTCCTCTTAGGCTGCTCTCTTGGTGAGCTCAGCAGTGCTCCCCTCACCCTGGAGGGTTATTTACGAGCAATCTGCTCTCGGTCTGAAAGCTGGGTGCTACGCCCCTTCTAGCTATGCATGAGTGGATGCTTCGGAGTCTGTTCTGTGACTGCTATGGTTGAGTTGGCGATACTCCTCTCACATGGAGGTTTTTTCTATGAGATACGCCTTTCAGTCCACATGCGCTCTGAGTACACGGCCTCCCGCTGAGTTATTACCACTCCTTGAGTGTGCCATATTCACATAGGGTTCCCAGGCCTGTCTAAGTGACAATTTTGGTCTGTCAAGTCAGTTCTTTGAGCAAGCTCATTCAGAGCTGGCAGTAGCCCCCTGGGTGACAGGCCAGGGTCT
>NW_015642068.1:196139-197464 GCF_001515625.1 Sinocyclocheilus rhinocerous | reverse complement strand
GAGGCCTCTCTCTGCCTCCCTGTTAGGCTGCTCTCTTTGTTGGTTGAGCTTAGCAGTGCTCCCCTCACCTTAGAAGGTTATCTTTGAGCATGCTGCTCCCAATTGAGCGTCTGAGTTCTCCTCTCATCGGGTCCTACGCTCCTTGGAGCTCCATTGAGCAGCAGCCTCAGGTTGTTAGGCCTCTCTCTGCCTCCCTGTTAGGCTGCTCTCTTTTGTGGGTGAGATTAGCAGTGCTCCCCTCACCTTAGAGGGTCAACTATGAGCACACTGCTCCCAGATTGAGCATCTGAGTCCCCCTCCTATTTTTGGAGTTGGGCCTCCGCTCCTTTGAGCTCTGATTAGCAGTCATGCCAGGTTGCTGGGCCATCTTCTTCCTCCCTGGCGGGTTGCCCCCTCACAATGGGGGGTCTCTTGCAAGCACACTGCTCACTTCTGAGCATCTGAGTCCCTCTCATTTGAGAGTCGAATCCTTCACTCTGTGGGCTTCGCTGGGTAGCACATCATGACTCTGCCTTCCTCTTAGGCTGCTCTCTTGGTGAGCTCAGCAGTGCTCCCCTCACCCTGGAGGGTTATTTACGAGCAATCTGCTCTCGGTCTGAAAGCTGGGTGCTACGCCCCTTCTAGCTATGCATGAGTGGATGCTTCGGAGTCTGTTCTGTGACTGCTATGGTTGAGTTGGCGATACTCCCCTCACATGGAGGGTTTTTCTATGAGATACACCTTTGAATCCACATGCGCTCTGAGCACGCAACCTCCTGCTGAATTAATTGCCACTCCCTGAGCGTGCCACAGTCACGTAGGGTTCCCAGGCCTGTCTAAAGTGACAGTTTTTGTTTACCCCTTAGTAACGGTGTTTCTAAATCCATGTTATGATAAGTGCACACGCTGAGCTTCTGTGCACTTTCTAAAATCCACATTGTGGTAAGTGTGCACGCTAGGCATGCTGCGCACTTTCTAAAATCCTGTATGATAAGGGTTACGCGCTGTCAGTCTCGTTTCCTTTCTCTGAGTTGGTATAGGCCCCAGTTTTCGCCTCAGGCTCCACTCAACTTATGTATCCCTGTTGATACATTTCTGTCAAGTCAGTTCTTTGAGCAAGCTCATTCAGAGCCGGCAGTAGCTCCCTGGGTGACAGGCCAGGGTCTGGTTTTTAGACACCTGGCCATATCCGCTCAAAAAATCTATTTTTTTTCTGATTCCAAGCCTTTGAGCTCTGCCCTAGGCTCGGGCTTCCCAGCCCAGCCCTTATCAGGTAAGTTGTTTAGGCTATGCAGCTCAGGCCCTTGGCCGGAGGGGATAATGTCACTGACAGCCGTCAAGGCGTC
>NW_015642068.1:192466-196108 GCF_001515625.1 Sinocyclocheilus rhinocerous | reverse complement strand
GGCAGTAGCCCCCTGGGTGACAGGCCAGGGTCTGGTTTGTTTTTTTTAGACACCTGGCCGTATCCCCTCAAAGGAATCTCTTTCTTCTGATTCCAAGCCTTTGAGCTCTGCCCTAGGCTCGGGCTTCCCAGCCCAGCCCTTATCAGGTAAGTTGTTTAGGCTATGCAGCTCAGGCCCTTGGCCGGAGGGGATAATGTCACTGACAGCCGTCAAGGCGTCCTAGGGGAAACCCCCATGGCTATGGTAGAGTTGGTACTTAGGGCTCGCTGTGGTTTCTACCGGCCAATGTTATTGTCGTTTTTAGATGTATGCTTCAGACACCGGTCACGCTGAAGGCGTTCCCCATAGCGACCCCTAGAGAATGCAGTGTCTCGTTCCCTTTTCAGGGAACCATGGTTACATACGTAACCTGAGACGTTTTTCGTGAACTACATAGTATGATTTTGGACGCAATGTGTGTCTCCATCACTAAATGTAGATTTGTTATCAGAGTATATTATTAGCATATTTAATTTGAGGCTTGGTCTTTAGTTCAGCAGCTACACATTTCTTATTTTGAATGCTGTCTCTTTCAAATGATTGGTGAAAATCCTCCTCAAGAATTCAAGAGACATTCTGGAGAAAGGCGTGACCAGACGGAAGAAACCATGAAGTAGGAGATGATAGGAGATGAAAATGAGATTTTTCCTCATTTCATGTCAATATCTCGGAAAATGAAAAGTAGAGAAATGTTGATATTGCTTTGCCATTGCAGGTAGGAGAAAGACACGAGAACGAGAGACTGTCTGAGTCTGTCTGTTGTGGAAATGACAAAGCAAGCCGTTTCTGGTAAGTAGAGGAAGGCAGTTCAGAGCCACACGTGTCGACTAAAAAGAGTCCTTTTCAGCAAAAAGTCATTTTCCTCCACAGACGAGGAGGATGTTGATTCAGAACAATCATTTCAGCATTTCTCTCACCTCTCTCCTGTTTCTCTCCTTCTGTTTGGAGAGGGCCCAGGTGCAGCGAGACACAAACATAGCCCTTCTGCACTGCACGCACACTTCTCAATCTGGCTTCGCATCTCTTCGCCTTTTTCTGTTGAGGGATTTCTACTATTCGCAGTCAACAAAATAGAATAGAAAAAATGAAATAAATATAAAACACAGATAATTAATTCCGTAAAGGACAGCCAAGTGATATTATGTGTGAGAGAATAAATTATATATCTACACACCTGTAGGTCGAAGGTCTTCTTATGGCATGCTGTCCTTTTAACATGGTGAATTATGAGTAATCTTATTAAATATTCATGAGCTTTGCACATTAGTAGAAACTCACATCACATGATGTGCTTGGGTTAAGAATCTGAGGAAAACTGTAAACTACAGTAGAGTGATAAAGGAAGGAACACTATTATTTTAAATGATTATTGCATAAATTATTATTTCTTGTCACATGCTATACCTGTCCAATCAATGTCAGCAACCCTGTAAATATGCAAATCTTTGGTGATCAGGGTTTAAAAATGTACAAATGTGTCTTTGAAGGGAATCCTTAAAAAACATACCATAGTCTATTACTTGATTGTGTCCTCTTGGAAACAACGTAGAAAAAAAATACCCTATACCTATGTTTCAAATTAATATCTAGCCCTGCTTGATCAAAAGTATCCACTTTTTCAATTAGAAAATAAAGAAACTAATAAAGAATGTAATGTGAATGGTGACTTTATACAAATTATTATTTTTTCCTTTTGAGGAAGAGAGAGCCATATTTTCAAAAGCTGCAACCTCCGAAAAAAGACATTCAACAAGTTTTTTTAGTTTTCTCGCTTGGTGAGGAGATGAGAAATAAACAGTGAGTGACCTCGCACCTTCACTTAAGAGAACAGAACTAAAACAATGTGAGGTTTCAGGTTGTGTTTGAGAAGCAGCGTTTCTTTGCTCTGATGACATTAACCAACAGCAATTCATAGAAACGTGACAAACAGTAAGGTTCACTAAGTCTGCAAAATAAGAAAACTTGATTGATTAAATATAGCAAAATGATAAGAATCGAATTAAACAGTATGATGTATTTGTGTGCACTGTATATCTGGCTTATTTCCAACTTTAATAATCATTAAGGGTTGTTGTACGTTACGTTTACTATATTTGCAAAAAAATATATATATATATATATATAAAACAAAAAATAGTCATTTTTCTGTGTTGATTTAACTGCTTCAAAAGTAACATTAGTGTCCCCAATTCCAAAGTGATGTTCCATAACACAACAATACTAACACGTAGTAAACTAGACCGAGCGTAATGTGTTGTCAGCACAGCACTTGAGTATTTACCATCACGCACCGAGTAAATAAAACACATGTTTGTTGGTGATTGTTGTAGGCAACAAAGGAAAACCATTCCGTTCATGCTTTTAACAAACACCATGGGAAAACATAAGGTAATGCCATGGTACTTTTAAGTGTAAATACCATTATATATAAATATGCACTGCAAACGAATATTCCTCATCAGCATTTCTTCCTTTAAAAATATCTTAAAAATCCTTTAAAAGAAGACAAATGTACTTCGGATGGAAAACTGATGAAGATACATATAAATTTGTTTGCCAAACCCACTGGCATTTTTTGTTTGTTTGTGTGTTTTAAGCTTAAATCAAACTAAATATAGTTAGGTTATGTTATGTTTTTTTTGTTTAAGCGGAAAAGTTATTCCTTTGCATTTTTTGAAAAGTTTTGTGTAGAGATGACAACATTGTCAAAATGATCCCCATTCACACGGATCTACAAAAACAGCTAAACACGCTGCATTATGCATGCCAGGCCAGTAGTTGGCGATGTCACTTTATAAAGAAGCACTACACGCCTGTGCACATACACACATATGCCTGTAGTCTGAACACGTGATATGCATGCGCATGACGTCACCGTTTTCACACATTCGCATCTTTGTAGTTTACATGGAGACGATAACGGCATGATTTTCAAAACCCGTTTTCAGGCCCCTAAAACAGTATTGTCAAGTAACTGCTAAAATGCCCTAAGATTAAAGGTGCTTTCACACTAGCGCTTTAAGTGCGCACCCGGGTTCATTTAACATCAGAGAACGCAGTCGTAATAAACTGCAGTGAACTGCTATCGATGACGACTGTGTTTGTATGTGCATGAGGCGTGGGTTTAATGTGCAGTTTTTGAAGCAACTTCACTTCATTTACACATTCGCATAATTTCCCACCAAAATAAAACCTTTATGATTTGAAATGTTATAACTTTGAGAATTCAAATAAAACACTAAAAAAAGATTAAATAGTTTGTTTGCTATTTGTTTACCATTAAGCGACATCAGAGAACCATGAGTGTGTTATTACATTTGTTGAAATGTTAACATAAAATCTGAAGTAAAAATTAAAATATAAAGAAGAAGTGTTTGGGAGCCCCTGCCTCAGAAAATTTGCAGCACATTAAAAGCAAATAGATGCAAGCGCTGTTATTTGTTAATGCTTCGGAAGCAAAAACATAGACGCAATGCTGTGCATTTTACCGCCTTCTCCTGCATCACTGTTACCTAGCAACAAGGGGTAAACAGCTGCCGCTTTGATGCAAACGTACCATGGTTTGGAACAAAAAAAAAAAAAAAAAAGCCAAAGCAGGGATCA
>NW_015642068.1:180561-192433 GCF_001515625.1 Sinocyclocheilus rhinocerous | reverse complement strand
GCCAAAGCAGGCATCAGGAGTGGGAGCAATCGAACCGAAGCTCAGACCATGCAATTAAACCAAGTATGAAACATCTGAAATTATCAGGATATTGCGAGAAATTAATTGTAGGTTTCATTTTGGAGTATTGATGTTGAGGTTTCGGGTTGATACCATCCACGTTGCTAAAAAGAGACTGTTCACTAAGGGACACCTTTAGCATCTGTGGAGCGATGTGCAAAACTCAAGCGGCAGTATTTGATGCCTTGGGAGTGAGAATGAGCTGTGTGTGAGGTGAAGAGTAGTGTTATTTTACAGAATGAGCATGCAGGTTGAGCTCCTGTCTCAGGGGTGACAACAGAAGGTGTGTGTGTGTGTGTGTGAGTGAGAGTGTGTGTTAATGGGGAGCAGGTGGAAGAACTGCTGGTCAGAGGCGGCAGGAGATACCGAATTTGCAGATGGTTTCAATAAAACAGACAGGAAAAAGTGCAACAGAAAATGCTTTTAATGTATGCCTCTGTATTTTTGAAGCCCTAAAGAACATCATCACACACACACACACGGACACACACAGACTGTAATCCCTCTTTGCACATGCTGCAAATTCAAATGAAAACAATGGCGACAGATCAAAGAGGTTTCTCAGGATGGGAGGGGAAAGTGAAGAGAGGAAATGAAGCTGTAGGTAGCTATAGGTGGAACTTAAACGCAAGGCCGCATTTACACCTGCAGAGTTATAAAATCTTCCAACCGCATTGACAGTCCCTGGTGACTGCAAGTTTTCATTTTATCAACACTCTGCAGTAACATTCAGCTGAACTATCTTGTTAAAGTTTTGTGTCCCAAGGAAAAAATTAAGTTCATTTCTTGTCAATTTCATTTTGGATTTAGAATGACAGGAGAGTGAGAAAAAGATGGCTCAATTTTCCTATTTGAGTGAACTGCAAAAAAAATAAAAATTGAGGCTATGTTATTAAAGCAGTGGTGCATTGGGTAGTTAGTAGAGTCCGGCTTGCTTCAAATCATGTGCACCCTTCACTCTTTCCTCAGTTTTACAGCTGTTTCTCTACTGGCCTAAAAAATAAAAGGCTGAAACCACAACAGATCAATTTAAAGGGATAGTTCACCTCAAAATGAATTCTGTCATCATTTACTCACTCTCAAGATGTTCCACACCTGTGTGAGATTCTTTCTTCTGCTGAACACAAAAGAAGAGATTTTAAAGAATGTAACCAAACAGTTTCTGGTCACCAGTGACACAGTATTTTTTCATACTATGGAAGTCAATGGAGACCAACAACTGTTTGGTTCCTCATATTCTTCAAAATATCTTCTTTTGTTTTCAGCAGAAGAAAGAAATTCATACAACTTGAGAGTAAGTAAATGACAGAATTTCCATTTTCGGTGGACCATCCCTTTAAAAAGGCTCATTAACAGCAAAGCTGTGTTTCTGGTTACAAAAAAACCCCTCGATATACTGTGAAACTGAACTGCTGTAAAACCAGTGCATACTGAAACGCCATGAAGTCTTGATTAATTTCCATCTCTGAAACAGAAGTTAGGAGTAGTCCTTTGTGTAGAGGGAAAGGCGTAAGACAAAGTGCCAACACAACAGCAGACAGCAAGAAGATAACAAAACATTTCATGCACGGTTCAACACCACAGGCTTCATTTCCATTAGGCCTCTGCTTCAATATATAAAGCAATAAACCCCCGAGAAGCCGTGGTTTACAGTGAATTTATAACAGCTAAGGTAATGATATTAATAAAAACAATATTCTTCCACCAAACAATGTAGTTCCTCAGAAACAGTTGTGGTTGTAACAAACTGGTTGCCGAGCAACACACAAACGTAAACAAAAATGTATGTTACTTTGTAGAGTCATTTACAACAGCTTCGAACGCGGCTCAGCCAATCAGAATCAAGGACCGGAACTATCTGTTTTATAATCCATGTTTTATGTATATAATCTCTTGCTCTTTCTCAGTTTAGAACATTCTACTTCTATCTCTCTCTCTTTCTCTATCTACCCATCTTTCCTTTCCTGTTTTTGACAAGTACACTACAATGCCAAATAGTACAAAAAATACAAGGCAGTGTAAGCTGTCTTAAATTCCCCTCAAGTCCTCAACTACATGAATACAGCAGAGCAGAACAGAAATGTCATGGAGGCTCTTTCGTAAAAATAACCCACACATAACTTTTCTCTCTGTCTACCTTAGAACCATTGCATAAATGGTCTGATAAGTTTTCCTTAATTAGTGTTCTGTTCTGCTGTTGGCTTAAATGAATGGGTTGAAGACACTGACAAAATGCTTAATTTCTGCACAAGGAAAAAAAGTGACATTTTTTAATTAATCAAAAATGCATCCGCCTTACAAAATTATACAACATACTGATGCACTCTCTATCTCCCACAGTGATGGTCCACAGTGTTATGGTTCAAATTCCTGGTTTCCCTCGAATAACCTCCCTCTTCTCGCTAAGAATCGTAGCAGAACAACCGCTGTGGTTAGCAGCGAGGCCATATCTTTATCTACAGTGACATTTGGAGATGTACGTCAGTGATTTATAGAATTTAAATTTATAGAATTTAGAGCTAAGTATGTGCCTAAGTAACCTACAAAGAATGAGCCACCTTAACAGAACACTGGTTTAGTCTCTGTGCATTATAGGGGACAATCTATTGAAAACAAGCAAGTTTTGTGTTTTTGTAGGAAAAGGTTCTTTTACATTAGTGATACCCTTGTTTGAAAATTATAATATAACTATCAGCAGGGCTATATGACTTCAAAATTAAAGTGAAACAAGTTTAAAAAGAGCAAACAAAAACAAAAAATAATAATTTGCATTGTTTGTATCTATCAACACACCAGGGTTCAGTTGCAATTTTTAAAAATCGAAAGTTCCTCAAGACACAAAAACACGTTTCATTCGTCCTCTCAACTTTACACCAGTCTGAAACTAGAACAGTCATCATAACGCTTGTTGGACGTTATCATAGTAGCATCAGGCAGTTTTCAAGTGTAGAAGAATTCAAATGAATTTAGTTTTTGAGGCATTTCAAACCTTGCTGTAGTTTTTGAGGGCCATGTCTCTGCTTGGTCCAGACACTCCAACTTTATCAGGAATAGTAGTCGTGTTCTGCAGCTCATATCTCCAAAAAAAAAAACTGTGCATGTGAACCTGTGCATTTCCCAGAAGGATCACTTGCAACAACACATTTCCAGTTTCCTCTGAGCAAAAAGGTTTTCTTGCTTGATGCAGGATTCTTGTCAATCCTGGTTCAAACCCTTGACTCAGGAGCTTCATCTCATAGGAGACAAAGACTAAATTATACAGCGGGTTGGTTATTTCCTGTGAGAAGACTGTCTCTCTCCCATATATGCACTGAGCTTTATGAACAATCTGTGAGCTGAATGCGGTGTGGGCTGCCCTTGAATCCACCTCAGTGCACCAGCCAGAGATAAAAGAGCAATGTCAGGGACTCTGATCATTACACCGCGAGGTGAAAATAGCATTTGGTATCACCCCCTGAAATGGCATCACCGCCTCCTGGCACCACATTTATAATGCTTCCTATAAGCATCTGGGCCAATTAAAATCTTTACAGTGTCATGAACAGCAGGCTACATTGTAATGGAGACCAGAAGGCACAAAGGGGATTCTGCAGAGCCCATGTTGATTAAAAACTGTGTATCTATGCAGTACATGACTCCTAATTATGGTTTCTAAATCAAAGCTATCATGTGTAAGAGTAATCTATATCTGGAATGCCTCCTTCTCTATAGCCACGGTTGGTACTGTAGCCAGAGTTGGTCATGTTTTGGGATGGCGTGTATAGACCCGTGCCATTCGAGGGGAAGATGGTGTGTATAATGTAATCCTCTCTCACTGGTTTCGGTTGAAGGGGCTGTCTTGTTGCCATTGGTGTCATCTGCAATCCTGGACCTCTGATCTCTAAGATAGTATTGTCTTTCTTTGTGCCTGACTCAATGTAGTCATCACAGTGTTTGCTCTTGCGAGAGCTACCGTGGCTGTAATGGTCTCGTGATGTGAAATGTCCTGCACGGTGCCCATACCAGCAGAAAATGGCAATGATTAGAGCAAGGGAAACTATTGCCGTAGCACCTCCAATAATTCCTGCAAGTGGAAGCGAAGTCATTTGATCAGAGCTGTCGTCTTCACCTTCATCATCAGGGTGGCCAGGATCAGACGTTTCTGTTCTGGCACAAACTGGAACCTCATTTGGTTCTGTGTCGCCCCCAGGCAAACTACTCCTGCTTCCACTGTTAGACACTAGAGGCACCATGCAGATGATGTAGCTGGAAGCAGGCTGCAGGGAAGTGAGAAGATACTCCCGCCGGTCACCCCTAACCAAGGTTTCTGTGATGGACCCCATGGCAGAGCTGGTTCCTAGGCGAAGCCAGCTTAATCGAAAGGAAGAAGATGTTTGCGCTATGCTCCAGGTAACACGGATACTGTTGTGGGAAAGGGGTTTCACATTCAGGGCCAGGTTCTTGCCCACACCGCTGCTGCTTAATGTGTAGTCCAGCCCTGTTTCTGGGAGACTGAGGCCTGGTCGCTTGGACCTGAGAGTAAACAGGGACCCTTGAGGGGGCGAAAGAGTGGTAGAAATGGCTCCCGCCGCTCCTCCACTCACCCTGTTACCACCAACGCCGACTCCTATACCTACTCCTCCACCACCAGCAGCAGCCAACTCACATTCATCCATCTGATTCGTGAGGTCTCTAAGCGCCATGTCTCGGACTCGCTCTGGTGTCTGGCAGATAAAGCCTCTCACTGTAATTGTATTCCCCTTTGCTTCCAGCCAGTCGTGCAGCCAGCGCAAGTTGCACCCACAATGCCATGGGTTTCCTTTCACAAGCAGCTGCCCCAGGCTCTCCAAGTCCCTGAACAATCCTCTGGGAAGCGTGGTCAGATTGTTTCCAGAAAGATCTAGGCGCTGTAGTCTGCGCATTCCATCGAGTGATCCCCGAGGTATGTGTATGAGGTTATTGTCCTGAAGGGAGAGTCTCTGCAGGTGAGCACTGGGCAAGTTAAGTGGGGGTGTTTGAAGTGAATTACGGACCAGGGAGAGTTCTGTTAAGTTCGACAAGCGTGAGAAGGTATCATCAGCAATGCGTTGATTAGCTAAAAGATTACCATCCAAGACCAGCCGACGTAAAGAGGACAAACCCCGGAAGGCATGAGTAGGAATAGTAGAGATTCGGTTGTCGTCTAAACGGAGTTCTTCAAGTGAGGCAGGAAGACCAGATGGGATGCTGGAAAGGTGGTTTCTGGAGAGGAAGAGGAGACGTAACCGAGGGTTGTCCGCAAAGGCCTGGTCCTCAATACTCACTGTAGAAACAGAGTTGTCGTCCAGATGCAACTTTTCAAGGAGTGGAAATCTAGCAAGTGCAGCCCTTGGCAACACTCGAATGTTGTTGTCCTGGAGGTGAAGCTCTCTTAATGAAGGTGGCAAATGCATGGGAAAGTCATCAAGCTCGTTATCATAGAGATATATAACACGCACCGTGGTGTGATGCTCCAAGGACCTAGGAAGCCCTGCATTGTCAATGTGATTGTTCTGGAGATAAAGGACAGTTGCAGATGATGGCAGAGGTGGGATTGCGCTCAATCCGCGGTCGTTGCAGTAAATAAAGTCCTCATCACAGCGACACACAGATGGGCACACTATGTCACCTTCGCCATCCAGTCCCTGCGAAGACGCTGCAGTCATCTCCAGTAGCTCAGCCAATAATGTGAGGCACAGGAGCAGGAAGAAGAGCAAGTCTCGAAGCTCTCCTATACCTTCAGGAGCCATCATGCAACCAGCAAGCTCTCCTAGCCTCCACTTGCCTTTTATAGCACAATTCAACCAATATAACGGTTCTTTACACAAGATGATTCAGAAGTCCATTTGGTCTTGTGGCATGTTTTCTTTTACCCTGGAAAGAGAGAAGAGTGAGAGAAACGCATGTTAGTTGGCAAGTTAATGCCCTGGACAGATTTTTATTTTCCAGTAAGTCAATGAAAGGCCATCATCATATGCATGGCAATACATGTTAATTAACTCATGACCAATTGCGTAGTCATGCTAACTATCTAAACAATGTTGCATAGTTGCAGTTCAATAGAAGTTTGAACCGATGGCCTCAATTACTGATGCACTTATCATCACGTATTAGAACACTTAATTGGAAAGAATGACAAAAAATGACGTTTTCGTCTTTGATTATCCTATCAGTATCTTTTTAAATACATAATCATCAACTTATAAAATTCAGCCATTTACTCTGATACCAAAATATAAGACCTAAAATTATTTCTTACTCTGTGCCTTCCTTTTGTATTACAGCCTTAATTTTTATTCTAGCCATCACAATTCTAGAATTATTAACAAAAGCGTTAATTAGCTTACTATAGCTCCAGCTTATGGCTGATTCTTACCATATATTGTGCACAGCCTTGTAACCTTGTATTTATGTGCTAAATGTCATAACGTTCAACCATTACCAATGCAACAACTGCTGGTGGCCATTTTTTTTGGTTTGCACTATTAATTTTTGATGGCTAGGTTAGCACTTGGCCTAAAGAAGATACACATCAAATTTAATTTTCCTTTCTGAACAAACTGTTGCGGAGTTATGTCAGGTTTTTAGTTGTCCCCCCCCCCCCCCCTGTGGGCAGATTTTGACACAACTTGGCGTGCATACTCAGAATCTCTTGTTGTCTAGGTTTGGATATTGTATTGAGATAGGTCAATTAGTCAAAATGGGCAACACCAGAGCATTTAATTGGTGTAACTCTTTATAATGTTTTGATAAATCAAAACATTTTGGATAGCTTTTTATCATGAGGGTCTTAAAGGGGGCAGATGAGGGTCTTGATGAGGATTCATGTGAATCAATTTAACGACTTGAGACATTTTTGGAGACTCAGTTGTAGGGTAGAAAAAAATAATTAGCAAAACAGTACAAATATAATAGGGAGAATGTGGAACTAAGGGTTAGTGTAAATGCAGTGCATGTCCGTTTGCACGCTATTATGTTGTTTTAAATGAAACGTCTGGTCAAATGAGACTGCCAGCCAATATTGGGTATTTGGGTCACTTCATACAGTGCATAGATGAAGGATCAAGAGAGAGGGGGAGAGAGACTGATTTGCAGAGAGAGTGGAGGGATTAGTAAACATATGTGTTTGTGACTATCTGGATTAGGCAGGTGTTTTTGCTTGCAAAGTTCACACTCTTTTACATTCAGCCTCACCTGGCAGCAGAGACATAACATTAACGTGTATTTTCTAGAGCAGGGTTTCCAACCCGAGGGCTTTAGTTGGGGAATGTTATTTTTAAACATTACTGATATGTTATTAAATGTTATAAAGAATACCTTAACAACTGAAAAGCATGTTCAAGAACGACTCACAGTTTACGGAGTAGAGCCCGTGTTGAGGAGCACTACAACCATTTTTGCATTCTTACATTGGGGTATATTATGTGCAACCCCAGCTCTTTTGAAAAATATGCGTGTGGTGACATTTCTGCAAAGGTGAAATGTCCCGTGAGTGGCTATAAAAGTTTTCTCAGAAACAGGTGGACGTGAATCTGGTGACGTGTTATTACGTTGGTTGTTGCACTTATCACAGCAGTTCGGAAATTAAATGTCCGCTGAGTGTCACTAAAAGGTTAATGCTTTATCGTGTTTGAAAAACCCTACTCTAAACCGAACCACTAGTGTTAGCAAATGCAAATGGGTCTCATACCCGAGTGTACCAGGTGAGCTACTGAGCAAGTTTACTATGTCAAAAAAGCCATACATATGGAGCTGGTTGTTCGAGGTGTTTCGAAATTGTGCAAGGAACCATGTGAATATAAGTCTTCATGAATCTATAATCTGCCCCTGTAATCGAAATTTGTGTGAAAAGGTGAAATATAAGTTCATCGTGTTAGTATTTCAGTGTTTCAGCTGGAAAGTGAGTTGAGTTCTATGTATAGGTTATAGGGCAGTCGTGGCCTAATGGTTAGAGAGTCAGACTTGTAACCCAAAGATTAAGGGTTCGAGTCTCAGTACCGGCAGGGAGGAACCTATACTTGGCTACGCGTCGCTTCTGTTTTTAGAGTTTTTCAAAAATGTAGGTAGAGGAATGTTTTTCCAATAAGCCTATGTGTGTTTGTCAGACATCACTATACCCACCAGAGCAAGAGACCAGGAGATTGAGTGTAATTGGACCATCCACACAGCTGGTGTCATGGTGTGTATGTGTGCACATACAGTACATCTGTTCATGGCATGTGTAGTGTCTATGCATGCCGTCCTCTGTGTGTATATCAGATGTTTGGGGGCATGTGTGTGGAGGCGAGTGAGGAGTGTGGTGTAGTCACAAGGGTAGTCTGTCCAGACAGGCTGTCGCCTTGGGGTGTCTTGCTCTGTCTCCTTTCCAATATTCCTGCCAGTGGAAGGGCAGGACAAGACTATATCAATTTACATCCAGGGACTCTGGGACAGACCACAGAAACAAGTGAGTGACTGCATATGCGTCGCTTCAGTGTCTACCACTACAACTCCCAGTGAAATAAAATTATCTCTGCTCATCCCTGCTGCCACTTGGTAGCATGTAGTAATGCCGTATTTAATTTGAAAACAAAAAGAAAAAAACAATAGACTAGACTGGCCATTTACTTGAGGCTAGTTGGCACAAGAGCCATATTATAAGGTCTGAGTCACAAGCTCAATTGTGTAGAAATATGGTAAATGTCACAACTTTGTTTGCAAATATTGAACACTCATTTACTACAGTGCATTCGATCAGAAAGCATTCAGGCCCTTTTTCACATGTTGTCATTATGTTGCCCACTTTTGGCCAAAACAATGGTATGTTATTTTTTACATTTTTTTTTTTTTTTGCTGTTTCATAAAGTGATTTGTATCTTAATTTTTAGCCTACTATTTAAATTTTGCTACACAGACATTAAATAGCATATAGATTTTAAATACAGATGTTTTTAAAGATATATTTTATTACATTAGATAGTATTTCATATTTAAGCAAAGACATCCTTCTCAAATTATTGTCAATAAACAGCAGGTTCCTGTTGTAACAGTTTTCCCCGTATAGTATGACAACATACCCGGTATAGATCCACATGTGTTCAATGCAATGTTTTCCTAGGCAATAATAGTGGAAATATGCAATAGCATTTTTATAGTCAAGACTTCAGAGTATTTGTCTATACAGAAACTGACTTTAAAAACCTCACTCTGAGAAATATTTACTATAACAAACAAAATATTATGTTTGCTTTATATTATAGCATACTACAGAACCCACATGGCCATTCAAACTGTGTGGACGTGTGATTAAGATTGTATGTTTATTGAAGGTAAGAAAGAAGGCAAGACACAATAAGGTAAACAGGGTAAATGAATACGCTGTTATCTAATTAAATATGCACTGTTTTGCATAAATTCCCAGAACAGAAATCTGAACATTGGATAAAGCCAGGTTCAAAATCCATGTTTTATTTTGTTGACATATTAGAGATTTTACAGATGGGATTTTGGATAAACTTCATAAATAATAAAATCCTGGATTTCTGGCTCAGTACTTCAGAAAAAAAACTCATTTTGAGAAAACAGCTTTTAAAGATATGCATTGTAAGTTAAATCTATGGATACAAATAGATAAAGTGCAATAAAATAAAGACTTAAATGTGTATTTTTTTTACACTAGTCTAAAAGAAGAGGATATGTAAACAAAATAGCCCAAAATCTCAAAATTCACCACTGCATGAAAAAAACAATGATTTGCACGTCTTGGCTTAAACTTAAAATGTTGTCGTCATGTCACTTTTTCCTGTGTTACTGTTAAAATGTCATAAATAAATAAATAAGTTTAAATAAGTGCTTGCTTATGTGTAACTAGATCTTGCAGTTTGTGTTTTGCCTTTTTGACAAATGGATTGCAAACACTGTTAAAACACAAATGTATGGCATTACGTGTCGACTGCAGCGCCCCCTGTGGAAATGGCAGAGTACAGGTCCTTGCACACTGAGTCTGAAATGTTCGTATGCGTTTTTCATATTTGCCATCGTACAAATTTGAGTATTGATTAATCTGTTGGGGGAAAAAAATTTGCAAAACAATGCAAAATCGAGTCTTCAAGCAGTGAGGATGATTTTGTTGTCCTCTCTCTTCTTAAAAAGAGAAAAAGAAAGAGGAAACATTGGGTCCATCCACTCCTGAGATTGTGTAGAGAGGAAGGAGAGTTCCACCTCCTTAACAAGAATTCAAGGTTTACTTCAGGATGTCAGGGGCTCAGTTTGATGCTTTGTTAGCGATACTGGAGCCACATATTAAAAATAAGACCACCAATTTCCGTGAAACAATTGATCCTGAACAGAAACTGGCAGTATGTCTAAGGTATGGACACACACACACACACACACACACACACACAACAGAAACTGACTTTAAAAACCTCACTCTGAGAAATATTTACTATAACAAACAAAATATTATGTTTGCTTTATATTATAGCATACTACAGAACCCACATGGCCATTCAAACTGTGTGGACGTGTGATTAAGATTGTATGTTTATTGAAGGTAAGAAAGAAGGCAAGACACAATAAGGTAAACAGGGTAAATGAATACGCTGTTATCTAATTAAATATGCACTGTTTTGCATAAATTCCCAGAACAGAAATCTGAACATTGGATAAAGCCAGGTTCAAAATCCATGTTTTATTTTGTTGACATATTAGAGATTTTACAGATGGGATTTTGGATAAACTTCATAAATAATAAAATCCTGGATTTCTGGCTCAGTACTTCAGAAAAAAACTCATTTTGAGAAAACAGCTTTTAAAGATATGCATTGTAAGTGAAATCTATGGATACAAATAGATAAAGTGCAATAAAATAAAGACTTAAATGTGTATTTTTTTTACACTAGTCTAAAAGAAGAGGATATGTAAACAAAATAGCCCAAAATCTCAAAATTCACCACTGCATGAAAAAAACAATGATTTGCACGTCTTGGCTTAAACTTAAAATGTTGTCGTCATGTCACTTTTTCCTGTGTTACTGTTAAAATGTCATAAATAAATAAATAAGTTTAAATAAGTGCTTGCTTATGTGTAACTAGATCTTGCAGTTTGTGTTTTGCCTTTTTGACAAATGGATTGCAAACACTGTTAAAACACAAATGTATGGCATTACGTGTCGACTGCAGCGCCCCCTGTGGAAATGGCAGAGTACAGGTCCTTGCACACTGAGTCTGAAATGTTCGTATGCGTTTTTCATATTTGCCATCGTACAAATTTGAGTATTGATTAATCTGTTGGGGGAAAAAAATTTGCAAAACAATGCAAAATCGAGTCTTCAAGCAGTGAGGATGATTTTGTTGTCCTCTCTCTTCTTAAAAAGAGAAAAAGAAAGAGGAAACATTGGGTCCATCCACTCCTGAGATTGTGTAGAGAGGAAGGAGAGTTCCACCTCCTTAACAAGAATTCAAGGTTTACTTCAGGATGTCAGGGGCTCAGTTTGATGCTTTGTTAGCGATACTGGAGCCACATATTAAAAAGAAGACCACCAATTTCCGTGAAACAATTGATCCTGAACAGAAACTGGCAGTATGTCTAAGGTATGGACACACACACACACACACACACACACACACTCTCTCACACTCACACACACACACACACACACACACACACACACACACACACACTCTCTCACACTCACACACACACACACACACACACACACACACACACACACACACTCTCTCACACTCACACACACACACACACACACACACACACACACACACACACACTCTCTCTCACACACACACACACACACACACACACACACACACAC
>NW_015642068.1:162657-180055 GCF_001515625.1 Sinocyclocheilus rhinocerous | reverse complement strand
TCTCCCACCCACCCACACACACACACACACCCCCTCTCTCTCTCACACACACACACACACACACACACACGCTTGTCAAAAGCCATTCTGGATTTTGGCGTCCGCTTGTATGGTGGCTCTGAATTGTCAAAACACCCCTTAATGTGAAAACCGCAGAAAATGTAACCCGATCCAAATTTTTTATAACGGACGAAAGTTTCAGAGTCCGTGTGTAAACATGATTGACACGACGTGAGGTTGTATAATTTATTTTTTAACGTGTGAAAATTTCGGACGAGAATTTCGTATCAGTGTGCAAGGACCTTAAGAAGGAAAGTCGTTACACGCCATTACAGCTTTATCTGTCAGGCGGTGCATTGCTGTAAATATTCTGGGAACTGAAAATGTCAGATGCAGGAAAGAGAGAGAGATAGGAACGATGATGGACGTTTACAAGTAACTGAGGAAGCAGCGTGATTAAAGGCTGAATGAAAGCTGTGATGGGAGATGGAGGAACAGGGCTGAGAGACACTGCTCTGGATTGATGTTTTGGGGATGAGAGGTCTCTTTATCCAGCTCCCAATGGGGATTTCAGATAGCGTTAAAAGATTTGTCTAATCCATCCATCCATCAGTTCACAGGCAGGCGGCTATACATACACCTACTATCAATTTACTATCAATCTATCAGTTTATTGTTACAAAAGCCAGTGGAAAACTTGTGAAGTAAAACATTTAAACCTTTTCAGATTAGACACAATACGCTTCCTAATGCTGGTTTCTCCAGCAGCAACAGCAATATGCTAAAATAGGCTAAGATTCAATTATTTTATTTTAATAAAAACAAATAATTGTATGCATTAATTATCAAAATCAAAATAAACTATTCATCTGCCAGGTAATATAGTTCTTTATCCTAACTAGGCTGTTCACAGAATAGACGTGTATATTGACAATTTTGCGAGGTGCTCTCAAAATATTGAAATAAAAATAAAATAAAACTGTATTTAACAAATATTTTTAACATTGTATAGTTGTATTTAATATATTCATTTTCACAAACTGTGAGTATGCATGTTATTTTATGCTTGTGATTTTGGAAATGGACCTTTACTATCCCTAATTAGGCTTATTATTTAGTATTTTAGGCTCATTTTGAACACAAATGGTGTGCTTTCTGCAAGTGTAATTATATATATATTAGGCTACTTATTATTATTAATTGTGTTGTTATAGAAACCATAAAACCATGTTAATGAGGAGTCATGATCTTACTAACATGACAGTTAACTCTGGATTCAAGATTTAATAGTTCTAATACATTTTAAGTAAAATTATAATTCAGTAATTAAGAGCTTGCAGTATAATTGATTATGTATGTTGTCAAATGCATTTGCAGCATATTCAAAAATACCTATTATTATTTGTTTCTTCCCTTTATTTATTTATAAACAATTGATTTATTCCAATTTAAAGGCAATTTAAAGTCACTGCTGTTTCTGGAAACCTGGTGTTAATGCATTTATGCTTTTAATGTGTTGTAGCTTGAAATGTTTAATATGCATCATCATACTCATGCCTACTCAACTCTATGTGTTGGAGATTTAAAAAACAAGCAAACAAACAAACAAAAATACCCTAATTGTTCCTGTGATAGAAAATATTGTGGCACCCAGATAGGCTACTATGAAGGGGGCCCTTGGGTTTGTTACATCCCCAGGGCCCTCTGTGTTCTTAATCTGGGCCTGCCAGTGATTTTTTTATTAGGACCTACAGTAATGTACAGTATTTGAAAAATAATGTGTTTTTTGAACATTAAAGCATGTCAACATATTCTGTTACACCAAATACATAAAATAATGATCTTTAAAATAGCATCATATGACCCCTTTAATTTAACCAGGCAAGTCACTGAAGAATGGATTCTTATTTACAACAACAGCCTGTCAGGAGAATATCAATCTCCTGGAAGACATACAGACATGCATGTCATTATACACAAACAACTCATCAAAACATACACATGCACGCACGCACTCACTCACACTCACACACACACGCACTCACTTGCACACACACGCACACACACACACACACACACACTAACACACACACACACACACACACACACACAGATATGGAATATAATTCACAATGACGTGTTCTGTAAGGAGCCTTAGTAATCAGTCTAATAGCTGTGTGATATAACACCTCTAATTGCTCTAGAACACCTTGGTGTGCATTTCTATTTACCACTTCACCACAGTCAAATAACAATAACATAATGGATTCAACGAGATATTCCTTGGCTGATACAGTAAACACAGATCTATATTGGAATAAGAAGCCAAGTCTAGATTTAACTTTCATCTGAAGATTAATTATATGATCAGTGAAAGTTAAAGAACTATCAAGTCAAATCCCAAGATATTTATAGGACGTTACCACTTTGAGTTTTGACCCATTCATGGGCGTAATGTCTTTAGGACACGATTGGCGCTTTCCAAACCACATTAACTTTGTTTTTGTGTTATTCAAGAAAAGGTTTAAAACTGTAATCATTAAAACAGTAAATGTATTAACTTATCCTACAGAGTACAGAATGGTGTCATGTGCATATAGATGAATATGGGTTTCCTTACTGCAGACAGCCAGGGGAATACTATTAATATCAGCTGAAAACAAGATTGAAGCTAACACAGAGCCTTGAGGCACACCGTTGCTAATAGCTAGTGGTTCAGATAGTTGTTGCTTAATCTTTACACATTGGGATCTATTAGACAGGTGAGTAGAGAACCAATATAAAGTTAAATTAGACACACAAATAATAATATGGATATCAGAAACAAATGACTGACTGTATCAAAAGCTTTAGCGAGATCAATAAAAACAACTGCACAATACTGTTGTGTATCTAAAGCATTATAAATATTGTTTGTAACTTTTACAGCCATCACGATGCATCTAAATGATGAACGAAAACCAGGCTGTACATCAGATAAGATAATAAACATGTTAAGAAAACCTATTAATTGCTTATTGATACATTTCCAAATGCAGTGAATTTGGCATATATTAATTTGCATTCATTTTATCGCCATTCTTATAAACAGAGGATATGATGTTTTCCAGGTTTTATCTCCATTATAGATATAGACAGGTAAAAATATATGCTAGTGGCTCAATAAGAGAATTGCTTTTTATAATATTTTGATTTTGCTTTTCTATCAGGCTGAGTACACATATTCCGATCCAGTCAATCTCAGATTTTGAACAACATGCTTTTCTCCAAAGCACATTTTTCTGATGCAGTAAAGCAACTAAGCCCCGGTTTATCCATGGACTAGAATGGTTTACCACCAGAATAGTTTTTGGGTGGCATGTTTATTAACAATAGTACTAAAAGACTGACAAAATAAGACCAAGCTTCTTCAACATTAGGGATTAGACTGGCGTTGAGCAGGTCCGCAGTGGCTAAATTGTGCAGAAAGGCTTGCTCATTAAAATGTTTAAAAAGTCGTTTCTGTCAGATTAGACTAGGCTGTCTGGGTGTACATTTTTTGTGGATACATGATATAAAGCAATGACCAGTTATATCATTACAGAAAGCATCCAGTCTGGAGTATTTGTTAAAATTACATGCAAGAGTATTTCCTATATGTTTCCTATCATTACCTAGTAGGCTTACTAATAAACTGTGAGATTTAAAGAGATTTAAACTGGAGCAGAACACGATCGGGAGGATTTAACATATTGCAGTGTAAATCACCATCAAAATAAATTCAGAATTAGTATAAGAACAGAGAACAGATCCAAGAGTTGGAAGGAGATGATGTGGGATGATAAAAACCTGCAACTGTCAAACTACTGGCAAGTTTTATACTTAAAATCAAAAGTTCAAACTGTAATTGAAGCCAGGGTTGCCAGGTCTGCATTTTCCCCTTCACTAAACATTATTTGTAATCCAAATAATGTTCGTGTGTGTGTGATTATTATACTCGTAAATAAACAACAGTTGGGCTCTGTTGTAAATTTGAACCTCTAATATGTTAGTAATGTACCAGGTTTCCTGTATAGTTTAGTTTTTCTTAAGAAAACAAAACTATCGGTATCGGCAGATGTCATTCTGAATAATCAGCTATCGGTATCAACAGAGAAACAGTGCATCTCTACTTTATTGGTCACTATTAATTGTTGTTGTATGAAAAAAAGCATGAACAATTCTCCACAGAAAACAATAACAGCAAACGAGAATGTGAGTAAAAATGTCCATTTTAAATTTTTGAAAAAAAGAAAAAAAAAGAAAAATCTATTGCTGTAAAGTGGGATATGAGAAGGTATTTTAACACAGAAAAAAAGACATTGTGGCTCCAACCTCTGTATTTTCTCTGACACATTGCACACAAGACCTATCCTAACAAGACCTGAGGAAGAGGGGAATAATGGTTTTCATATTCTCCTTGTGTCAGCAGTCTGCTGTCAGCGGAGCTACATTTTACTGACAATCAAGCCCTCAGATCCCTCTCTCCCTCCCGCCTCTTTCTGAGAGTGACGCTAAATAAGTACATATTCGAGATCCCCGTTGGCCCTCTAAAGGAGCCCTGTTGCCATCGCATTCATTTGGCTCAATGTCTGTCCCAACAGAATCTCTGATTAAAAATAAATTCTGGAAGCATTAGCGCTGAAGCTGTGTTCGCCTACACAATGAAATGGCAGGGGACCGAACAAAAAGGCCACAAAACCATGTGAGGAAAACTGGAGGAGAAAAGAACGTTCAAAAGTGAATAACTGAATATGAAATACAGCTTTTGTCTTTCTTTTTTATGCTTGCTTTAGACAGTAATTTGATGAAAATGGTAAACATTTTCTGCCGTTTCTGCTATAAAATATATATTTTTATTTTCATAACACTGAAGTAAGACCATTTTGGAAAGAGCATCACAAGGAATCTCTTCAATATCTCCGCTGTTTCTCATGAGATCAAATGGAGATGTTTTGCTCAAGTCTCTGTTCCTCCGATTGTTCTCCCGAGAAAAAGACTTGAAGAGTCTCACACGAATCTCCTTTAGAGTCTCAAACTGTGCTCAGATTTGCCATGATCCCCAACAGATCTCATTATGAACTTGAATAGATCATATTCTCCCAAGAGCAAGATCACATCGACTTTCCAGTTCTGTTCTCTTACTGTAAGCTATTTTTGACTTTGTCTGAAGTCTTAAGCAACCTCTGAGCAAAAGAAAGAGCAACATCTCAGGAATAAAACTGTACTCTGAGCTAGTTTTTCATTCTTTATTAAAGAGAGGATCTGCCTGAAAAATCCTTATATTTATCAACCATGCAGTGCCTCACTAAAAAAGGCGTATGCAATGTCAAATCAACATTTTACATTCATAATATGCATATCATTAGTGTCACATGCAACACAAGTTTCTAGCTGTTGGCAGCGTTTTGTAAAGTGTCAGGAGCTGTAACAGGAACCGACATAAACTACTAGAGACTTTATGACAGTCATGTTATCAAATGGCCTCACTACAGTACGATGCATGTTTAATTCGAGTTATGTATAAAATTATTTACCTTTGTTCAAGTTGTCTTTTTATGTTCAGAGGTTGCTCTTTCAAAGCTCAGCTCAAGATAAGAGACAGAAAACAATTGGATAGGACAGAGAGGAACCAGACCGGGAAAGAACCTTCAGTCGGGACTTGAACTCTGAGTTTTAAGTCTATTTTAAGGATAATGGATAGAGATCCAGTCGGAGTTATATAAAAAATTGTCTTTGATCTTTCAAGCTGTTTAATGCCACTCAGCGGGTTTTAAATAAGTTAAATAAACTTTAATATGGATATGGATATATGAATATGGATATTTTTCTTACAAAAACGCATGGATTCGCTACAGGAGGCCTTTGTTCACCCCCCGGAGCCGTGCGAGACACTTTTTTTTATGGATGGGCGCTTTTTATTTCACTTCTTTTGGACTGAAGCATGCAACACCCGCTGAGTGCCATTAAACAGCATTTTTAATATAACTCCGACTGGATTCGTCTGAAAGAAGAGAGTCATATACACCTAGAATGCCTTGAGGGTGAGCAATTTATGGGTTAATTTTCATTTTTGGGTGAACTAACCCTTTAATTGCTGACATGCAGTAATACAGACATACAGTTTATGTGCATAAGGCAGATCATCAGCTCGTGGAAGTAGTCGTGTTCCACAAGTCTTTAATTAATTGATTATTAATACTGTATTTGTTTGTTTTTTTTGGCAGTATTAAGAAATGTTCGAGTTCAAATGAAGACGTTTGACTTTATGTCCAGTTTGTGAAGTTGTTGAGATCTCTTCTTGAACTTTATAGGAGAAAAATGTGAGAATGTGAGAGTATTTTTCTCAGGAGAAAATGCTCCATTTAATCACATGCAATGTCCATACTACACACATTCATACTATATCAAACATGCTTTATTAGCAGTCACAACGTAATTACTTCTTCAAAAGACATACAAACTCAGAGAGCATTCGATTTCGGATGCAGTCTTAGACTACAGTGCAGTAAATGTTGGAAAACTGTTCTACTTCTTTTACTTCAAACAAAAAAGGACTGGCTTAATCTACACAGCATGCTGTTTCCCCGTCCTCTTTTCATCCTCCGGTGTTGTCTTTACTCTTTGCAGAAGTCAGCGTCTGATTCATCATTCTAAGGTGCGCTTCCCAGAGGCAAGACTTTTCTTTCTCTGCATGTGGATATCTCTATTCACTGCTTCTATCTTAAACAGAGCAGAAATCAAATTCCAGGGAATGCCCATTAATGCATAATGAGGCAGCAGTAGAGCTTGTTTAATTTCAGCCCACATGTATATTTTAGATGAATAAGAGTTCAAACAAATGGCCCTTGTCCTTCAGTGTGTGCCTTTGGGTGCTGGGTTTAAAAGAATCAAGCATACTAACGAATCTCCAGCTTTTGTAGACGTCCTCCGTGCCACATTTATGCAGTACAGTATGCTATTTATTATTATTTGTTTTCCTTTAGTGCTGATTTTCTTGCTTTTTCTTTCTTTATTTCCACATGATGTGATAATATTCTTCACAGGTTCGAACACTGCTCTTTCATGAGGGCTTGTGGTGCAGAAAAGACACATCACAAATGAGATCGTACACATCTCGGCTGCTCCTTCCATAGACATCAGCGAGTTTCAATGAAGATCCAACAAAGATTAAAGCAGATCAAACAGACGTTTCTCATTAGAGAAAGACCAGAGTATTCTTTTCTCCTCACTTAGGTTTCAGAACAGATTTCTGTTGATCTAGCTCTATTTTCTGAGACAAAGTTAATACCTACATGAAACAAAGCTAAGAACTCAATTAAATCCTCTGAACTATGAAAGATCAACCTCTAAGCAAACTTAATTTTCTTTTCATTGCTTTTTTTTCTTTCTACGATGGGCAAATGAGCTTTTCTGAAAGTATCTTTTATTAAAAGCTTGTTTACTGAACAAAAGGATCCTTCATTGTGTGCTAGATTTAAGAAGTAGCTTATATTTCCCACTTTAGTCGAAACTATTGCTTAAAACGAGTCAATATGAAGCAAGACTTTTCACAGCCAGCATAAAATCTGGTCTATATTGCAGCTTATTCTGGCTTGGAACATACTGTCCATTTGGACAGAAAGAGACTGTCTAACATGTGTATTATAATTGATAATAACAACCACAACAGGCCCTTTGCTGAGCTCCACCCTCTATGTTTCTCATTTAGACGAAATCCACTGATTTCAGCGAGAGAAAACTGAATGAAGATTTTTCTTACATGAATGCTAGAATGAATAGTGATATTAAAACTTACACTAGTTTAGCTATAATTTCCATAAGGTGAAGATGAATGCTGCCTGTATCCTCTCTGGGAAGCGTTAATCAATCCAGCAACAGCATTTGTAATATATGCACAATTTAATATTGTAACTTCTGTCAGTGTTTTGCTAATTGAAACCATTATGATGGTAAAGAACAGCCAGCTTTAATGTGTGTGTATTTACCTCTATAGCCATTAACTATGTGTGTCCCTGCAGCACAAAAGCAGTGTTAAGTCGCTGGGGGATATTTGTAGCAATAGCCAACAATACATTGTATGGGTCAAAATTATACATTTTTCTTTTATGCCAAAAATCATTAGGATATTAAGTAAAGATCATGTTCCATGAAGATATTTTGTAAATTTCCTAACGTAAATATATCAAAACTTAATTTTTGATTAGTAATATGCATTGCTAAGAACTTCATTTGGACAACTTTAAAGATGATTTTCTCAATATTTAGATTTTTTTGCACCCTCAGATTCCAGATTTTCAAATATTGTCCTATCCTAACAAACCATACATCAATGGAAAGATTATTATTCATCTTTCAGATGATGTATAAATCTGAAAATTGACCCCTATGACCGGTTTTGTGCTCCAGGGTCAGATATATGAATGCATGCTGTCTTCATTATAGAAGACCAAAGGCAATTAGACATTTGGCTGCCGACTCTTTCTTGGCCAGGTGTGTCATTGCATCATTAGCTTCTGCACGAAACGCTTTAGAGCTGATTTTATGCGTGACATTTGCAGTCTGTTGTTGTTGTCTCTCAGTGTAGATTTGGGGGCGAGGCTTTCACGAGGATGTCGCTTTTCAATTTGTGCGTCTGTCTGGTTGAGTCAGTAAGGTGTGTATTTATTCAGCAGGAGAACTGCATTTGTACTCAATTCATCATTCTTTGTAAGATGGCAGTGTGTTTAAATCCAGACCGAACAATCTCAATCCCCTCGCCACATCTCCCTCCCTCTCTCGCCCCGTCACCTCTCTCTCTCCTTTTCCGAACGTGCGCTGCATGAGAAGCGAGGCAAACGATTGAGTCGCAATTTCTCTGCGCCGCTTTCATGCCCTTCTGTTTCATCATGACACTATTTGTCACCGTTCTTTTCAAATTCCAGCTTCTCTTTTCCACTGACGCTTGCATTTGAACCGCAACATTTTATCATCTTCCTCTAGGTTCATCTTCATTTCATTCTCTTTTCATTTGTCAGTTCCTGCAAACCACAAACCTGACTTCCTCTAACTCTTTAATCCCAAATCATCTTTAGCTGACACAATCCTGGAATAGCCTTGAATGCAAATACAAATGCAAAAATAAACAAGAGCAGCCAACCATGAACTGATACATACAAGGAATTTCTGAGTCAAAATAGTTTCTAAACCAATTACACCATTTTTTTTCTGTGTGTTGGAATGAACAGGTAAACACAAACAAAAATGACTGACTGCACCTTTAAATTATTTTTTAATTTTAAATTCATAATTTAAAAGTTAGATGAAATTTTAATCATGTAATTAATTAGATATTTTATTAAATTAAAAACATGGTTGTTTTTGTCCCCACCACTTGAATGCAGCAAGGATATATCTAATACAGAAGCAACATCTCCAGTTGTTGAGCAGGATTTTCATTTTAGAAATGTGAGTTATAATGAGAGGCAATGCTACAATCTGTTATCAGTCACAGAAAGCGAGAGTGGCAATGTTCTCTCTAGCACAGGCAGCCTGAAGACATGCGCTCGAATCTATCATCAATTCTGTGGCTCGCTATCTGTTTTAGTGAAATCAAAATACAATACAAATGAGTGTGTCCTGAATCATGATACACTACATGCACGTATCTTATAACAACTTCAAACTTAAAGGGGTCATGAACTGAGAAATCAAATTTCCCTTGATCTTTTGACATATAAGAGGTCATTGTACTATAAAAACATCCTGTAAGTTTCAGAACTCAAAACTTTCTCGTTAGTCTAAAAACAGCTTTTATTGAAACCAAGCTCAGAAAACGGCTGGTTTTGCAATGTGCCACTTTATGACGTAATAGTGTGGCTAAGCTCCGCCTTCACAGGAGAAGATCAACGCCTGCTTCTACATCACTGCCTCTTTAGCCCCGCCCACTGATTCTACATCACTGCCTCTTTAGCCCCGCCCACTGATTCTACAGCACTGCCTTTTTAGCCCCGACCACTGATTCTACAGCACTGCCTCTTTAGCCCCGCCCACTGATTCTACATCACTGCCCTGATTCTTCATCACTGTCTGTTTAGCCCCGCCCATCCATTCTACATCGCTGCATGTTTAGCCCCGCCCACTGATTCTTCATCACTGTCTGTTTAGCCCCGCCCATCCATTCTACATCGCTGCATGTTTAGCCCCGCCCACTGATTCTTCATCACTGTCTGTTTAGCCCCGCCCATCCATTCTACATCGCTGCATGTTTAGCCCCGCCCACTGATTCTTCATCACTGTCTGTTTAGCCCCGCCCATCCATTCTACATCGCTGCATGTTTAGCCCCGCCCACTGATTCTTCATCACTGTCTGTTTAGCCCCGCCCATCCATTCTACATCGCTGCATGTTTAGCCCCGCCCACTGATTCTTCATCACTGTCTGTTTAGCCCCGCCCATCCATTCTACATCGCTGCATGTTTAGCCCCGCCCACTGATTCTTCATCACTGTCTGTTTAGCCCCGCCCATCCATTCTACATCGCTGCATGTTTAGCCCCGCCCACTGATTCTTCATCACTGTCTGTTTAGCCCCGCCCATCCATTCTACATCGCTGCATGTTTAGCCCCGCCCACTGATTCTTCATCACTGTCTGTTTAGCCCCGCCCATCCATTCTACATCGCTGCATGTTTAGCCCCGCCCACTGATTCTTCATCACTGTCTGTTTAGCCCCGCCCATCCATTCTACATCGCTGCATGTTTAGCCCCGCCCATCGATTCTACATCGCTGCATGTTTAGCCCCGCCCACTGATTCTTCATCACTGCCTCTTTAGCCCCGCCCACTGATTTTACATCACTGCCTCTTTAGCACCGCCCACTGATACGCACTTGTAGCAGAAGAAAGACGCAAAGACAGGATTACTCCATCAATAGAACCATACAGATGACATTACAAGATCACAACACACTGTGTAGTGTAAGCTGTGAAAAACAGCCTTCCTTTTGATCCTAACATATCTAGATCGGACACGAGCGCAGAAGCGGCGCGATTGCTTGTATGTCAGAAATAGAGCGGGACATCAGTTTACTGTCAGGGATTTGTTGTTTCAATCCGTGCCGCATCCAGTGTGGACAGAATCGCCGATTATAATGGGTTCTGTTGTCTAGAGTAGCATCCGGTGTAAACACGGGGAAAAATGAGCAAAGAGCTCCAGATCGCGTCAGTGAAACACTGTTTGTTTGTTTGCTTTACTTTGCTACGGATTAATTTTTAAACAGGACAGTATGATGCAGGTTTTTCAGAGAGACTGAAAGTAAATCACTCTTGTTGCTCTACTGTTTGAATGAAATGTCTGTTCATTTTTTTTTTACTTCAAAGCTGACTTTACACATTCATTTTCATGCTAAATACTACTAGTAATGTTTTTAGTAATTGTATTAAATTACTATTTAAAACTTTGACACTTTATTTCGATAGTCCGCTTTAGATATTCTAAATATAAGTAACGTTTGCAACTTCATGTCAATAACTAATTAATACTGAGTCAGTCTATGAATACTTTAATATTCTATATGAATATTAATAAGCAGCAAATTAGGAGTTTATTGTAAGTCGTAGTTAATAGTCGGTTAATAGTGAGAACTGGTCCCCAAACTAAAGTGAGACCAGTCTTATGTTTGTTATGAGCTCAAAAACACTTTTAACATAGTGCATGATTTGTAAACTAATACATGTTGATGTTTGTATCACATAACCAGCTCCATATGTATGGCTTTTACTGATGTTGTAAACTTGCTTGATATCTCAAGTGGCACAGGATTAAACATGAGTCATGATAAAAGAGCTCAAAGTCTTGTAGAAGCAAGCTAAAATAGCACAGTCTAGGGTAGTTGTTTAGATTAGGTGGTAGGCTTTTTTTTTTCAAACGTGATTTTTCATCACATTTCATTTCTAAACTGCCACAGTACACACAACACAACAACCAACATAACAAAACGTTTCCAGATTCACACTCATCATTGGATTCAAATTGAATGGGCAAATATTGTCATTTATCAATGCCTGTCTTGGATGTCTTTGGATTGTGGGGGGAACTGGAACACCTAGAGGAAACCCTCATGCAAACTCTACACATAAACGCTTCCTGACTTAAACCGGGACCTTCTTGCTCCATAAAATATAAGTAAACACATAAGCATATATCTTCTGCCTTGTCTGCTCATCTTGATTTCACTGGAGAATTATTTTGGAGAACACATGCAATGCTGCCTTACAATTTGGCCAAAGCAAGGTATCTTAGAAGGCAGCCGGAATAATCTTTGTTTCACATTCATATGATGCCCAAAATGCTGTTTAGTTAGGCAGCTCACTAGGTTTTGAAATTCGTTTTATTTAGACATGCAAATTCATCAATAACTGCTTATTTAATATGGATGATAACCACATACTGTCCAAATCAATTGATAATTCCAAAGTAATCTGAAAACAGGACAACAAAGACTATTGTACCACTGTAAGTTTGACTTGGACATCAGGTCTGTCAATAGCAGGATAAGCTAGCCAGAGAGAGTGGGATAGAAGCAGATAACAGAGCTCTTACTTCTGACACCAAAGCCGTGTAGGTGCTGTTTCAGCTCTGAGGGAGATCTGCCAGTGAAAGATAATGGACTCCACATTGACTCACTGGATCTCTTTCCTGCTGTTGACGGCGAGTACGCCGCTTCTCATTGGGTTGGTGTTTGAGAATCAGTGAGATGCAACGCTGTACATCCTGAGCGGATTTATTCCAGAGGACTGACAGTCCATGTAGAATGTTCAGGAAAGTTGGGATTCGTACGGAGGTTCCAATCAGTAAAAAGATGTGTCAGGAAATGCTTGAAACATTTTAACCGGCAAAAAAAAATGTCAATAAAATGGCCCTCAGAATGGAAAAACTATAAGATATCTCACCCACGTTCCTCATGAATTCCAACTAGCCACTTCGGTGGCAAGCCAGTATTTCAAATCCTCTTTCATGGCATGCAAGCTTGCAAAATATCTGACTTCTCTTCCTCACGCTGAAAGAAAAGCCACAAAACGGAGTTATTCGTAATCACGTACCATTGTTCACTATCATTGTTCAGTTCTGGCTTCAGGAAAGAGGCGTCCTCAGATGTCCTCGTTCCTCACGCTGAAAGAAAAGCCACAAAACGGAGTTATTCGTAATTACGTACCATTGTTCACTATCATTGTTCAGTTCTGGCTTCAGGAAAGAGGCGTCCTCAGATGTCCTCACTAACTGAAGTGGAGTCTCTTCTGTTTTGCCGGACCAATCAGGGAAAAAGCACATTCATCATTTCTTTGTTTATTCCAAAGGGAGGTTGTTCTGTAGACAAAACAAAAGGGAATATTAAATAATCAGATACAAGCTAGCGTCGCTAACAGTTTCAGTGATGGCCGCTTCAAAGATACATCACACTGTCAGTATAGCCCTGCTGATGTTTCCTATGAAAGGAAATGGGTCAGTTGTTAAAGAATTTGGATAAAGAGTGAATGGATTCGAAGAAACTAGAGTAGTAAAACCTTGCAGGGAAAATCAGGTGGTCTAACAGCTCGACCAAGGTGAAACTACACCATCATGACCATAACTTGACCATCTAGAAGCCATCTGAAACCAGATGTCACTGATCCTGGTGTGAGTTCTATTTACCAGCAAAGAAGAATTCTCTTAGAATTTCTACTGTCACCTCAGGAGGGTGTTTTATATATACACTCTAGTGGAGTCAAGACTGTAGCTTATTTGGAACTGGTAAACCTTGTGTCTCAATTCACCCCGGGCTTCCATACCTTAAATGTATTTAATATGTCACTGTTCGTCATTAATCAGTTCAAGGTGCAGTATGTAATATTGACAGCTAGCGGTTGAAATGGGTACTTCAGTCAAAATATTGGAGACTGTCCTTCTTTGACGCGACGCTCACGCGGGTTGCCAGATTGAGGGCACGCAACAGGAATGAGCACAACTGACTTTCACTGTATGGAAGGCAGATGGGGCCAAAAGTCTTCAAACGGAATGCGTGAAATGTGACCGTCAACATGCACTGATTTGTCCATGTTAACATGACAACACACACTGCAGCCAATGAAATTTCTGTATTTGAGACTACATTTGCAAATGTGACGTCATACATTAGTATATACGTATACAAACATCAGACGTCATGTTTATTCATGAAGAATGTTGTAATAGTGCAGTAGTATGCACGTATGCAAACATCAGACATTATATGTGTTCATGAGGGATAATGCATCGGTATGTTTTGTGTCATGTCAGTCTTATGTATAATTTGCCATGTCCTTTTTATTTGTTTAATTCAAAGTTTTTTCTCATGCAGAAAAGTCTTAATTTATATTGTAACATTAATTAATTTACTCTAGCACAGCGGATATCAGTAAAGCAATGTGCAAAAAACTAAAGAAATGATTAACATGTGGGTAAATCTAGAGGTAAATCTGCTTTAAAAAGTATTACGCATTCAAATATGGCCAAAATGTGCAGAAACGGGTTCAAATTCATCGACGTAACACAGTAAAACTGTGCGTCTTTACATGTACGAAAGGAATGCGGTGAAAACTGACGCCTTAACACAGCCAGAATGTGTGTGTCTACACATACAAAAGAAACATGTTCAAAACTGCTGCATTAACACAGACAAACATAGCGTGTTGACAAATTTCACACGTTCAGTTTTAAAGACTTTTGGCCCCGTCCACCTTCCATAACACTGTAAGTTGATGAGTTGATTTAATCACATTTTAATGGGCCTCTTAGAGTCATAGAGATTTTATGTTGGGTAGAATCTGCGACGTCTCATCCAGTTTGTTTGCTGGCTTCCATGTATGCAGTGTTTTCGCCAACTGGAAACACAGGGTGTCAAAATACAATTGGGTAAATTGGCAGTGGGCGGAATCACACAGACCAAAACAAAAACAGATATTCCGACACTGAACGCACATTTCAAAGCAAAATAACTGAATGTATCACAAGTATGTGAACTTAGCATGTTTCCTAATTTCAAAATAATATTTGATCTATTTGAATCGCAAAGTCAATTTTGAGAAAAATCTAGTTAAAGTTTTCTGAAGGTTCCAAAACAAAATCACCTAGCAAACATACCTTAAAATCTCTGGTAATACCACCAAATTCGGCACACGCCAATCTACAGGAAAAATGCTGTATATGTTCAACTTTTTGATTCCACAATTCACCGCGTGGGGTGTTTTGACCAGTCACAAAAGATGCGTGAATCTTCACTTGCCTCACAATTTGATTCAATCACGATTCAGAGGGTAACTATTTGACTATTTTTCACTTGTTTTGCCTGTAGATCGTAATTAGCTTGTGCGCATTCTGACTCATTTTGGCATTCATAACTTTTTAAAGACTTGAATATTGGCAATGTAAAGAAGGATTGTTTGTGGATGTGTCACTGGGCCTTTTAGCGACAAAAGATTTCAAAACCCGTCAGTCGATCTTAATACTGACAGTCACTCTCAATAGAGTTCAGAATCTGCCAATAAAACGTATCCATTCGGCCTGAAGCCAGAATGCTGAATGGCTATAAAAATGCTAAATTTAATCTAATAGAATTGAATCCTCTGACCTCTATGTAAAATGCAAAGGGTAAGAAAAGACACCTCAAACCATACACATGCAGAGTTATCAATATCCAGCCTTTCAAAATGATTAAAATATCCCAAGAGATGCTCAGAGGTTGTTCCTTCATAGCTCAGAATACTTAAAGGAGTTCTCGGATGCTGTTCATCAATCTAATTAAATCATTCATTCAAATGTGTTTTTGAGAAATAAAAATAGAAACACGTTGCCATGCATGTACATCAAGAAACTTATAATCAAGTTATAATCAACTACTGTATTTCTGCGGCTAGACATTTCTCTTTCTTTTGAGTTCAGGCTAAAATCTCTGTCTTTGGTGTTTTGGAAAATCAGAGCAATTTGTGAAACTGTTCAGCAAATGCATTTAATCTCACCGCTGTCTAATAGAAACGATTAAGATCATATTTCATCATCTCATAATTTTTTCTTTCCTTTGGGAACTTTTGCAGACAGCAAACTGGGGTGAACTCAAATCTAAATGTGTGATCTGTAGTGAATTTGTGCATTTTGCATGCATTCATCTTTCAACATTTATCTGTCACAAACGGACACATGCATGGTACACTTGTGACAGTATTAGAGTCTTAACCCCTGGAAAAACTGATCAATCTGATCTTCCATTTACCAGGAAGAACATTAACCATCTTAGGTTGAATTTCACATCTATTTCACACTATTATTTTAATCCTTATGTCAAGAAAATTAGGCATATTTTAAGATCATTAATATTATGATGCATTGTAATGTCATTTTCTTGACAGTTAAGCAAATTTTCCACCAGAAATCTCATTAGGATTTTTTTTCTGTTTGAGTTTGTTTGTAATCCTTATTGTTCTCACTGATGATTCTCATTAGATTTTATTACGGTAGCACTGTAATACAAAATTCATACAGTCTGGACATAATGATATTTTAAATTAAAATTAGCATATTGAAGGCAGTACAGGAAATGGCTCTCGTGATCTATATATTTCTTTAATATTACATTACAACATTATAGTAATGAGAGAGAATGGGCATGTTTAAAAGTCATGAAAATAATGTCACAAGGGAAGGGAAATTTTATTTGAATTGCAGTTGTGCAACAATAAAATGGGCACTTACAGTACATACACATACTATATATACTAATTCATTATTCTTATTAACACATCTTATTAATATTGTTTATAATCATATGATTATGGTTAATTCATACAGAAAAAAATATAAGTGCATTATTTAAAACTACTATGGAAGTCTGTTTCTGCCACTGAATAAAAAATAAAAACAAGGAAACTGATATTTTTATCTCACAATTCTGATTTTCTTTAATCAGAATTTCGAGATATAAACTTGCAATTGCAAGTTCTAAAGTTGGAATTGTAAGATATAAACTCGTAACTAGGATTTATAGAGTCAGAATTGCAGGATATAAACGTGCAAATGCAAGTTATAAAGTACAACTCTGAGGGGAAAAAAATACTATTTTCTCACAATTTCTAGTTTATATCTCGCAATTCCAACTTCAGAACACACAATTCTGAGAAAAAAGTCAGAATTGTCATATAAAAAGTTGCAATTGCCTTTTTTATTTTTTATTCAGTGGCGAAAACAAGCTTCTATAAACTACACTTACAGAAATTAGTGTATGTGAATCTCTTTGAATTTCTTTCCATCTTATTTTAGCTTGGCTGCTATCTAAATTAAAATAACACAACCCGGCTCTATGCAAAACACACACACACACACACACTCACTCACTC
>NW_015642068.1:159886-162615 GCF_001515625.1 Sinocyclocheilus rhinocerous | reverse complement strand
CACACACACCATTGCTTCAATTCTCAATTCATCGTTTAGTGAGAGATGAGAAAATGAGGAATGATGAAGACTGGGAGGAAGGGAGATGGTCTGTGAACTCTGTGAATACATTGGAGGCTGGAATTACTGTCAGATGGAGGAATGTTTGAATTAATTGCATGCAGAACTCATATACTGACAAGAAACAGTGTAAAAACCTGAGAACCCAACTCGCTGTGTGTGTGTGTGTGTGTGTGTGTGTGTACAGTGTACTGTGTGAACAGTAAAACATGAAGGGGGCATGTGTGCAGTGTTTGTCATCTTATTGTATTATTAAAACAACCTATCTGTCATACCTATAACCCATCTGGCTCAAATCTCTGAATCATATTATCTGCTCATAGCTTAAAAGTGTCCTGGGTTGAAGAAAATAAATTATTATAAATGCACATTTAGACACAAAAAGAAATAAACACTTGTCATTGTCACTTTTCAGCATGCAAATCAAATAAGAAATGAGAATTTGCACTGGACAGTTGACACTTAAAGTCACAGTTGACACTCTGCTTCATTATAAAGAGATGAATCATAATTAAATAATTTAATTAGCAGCCCCAATTTTGAACAAAGAAAATAAAGTGTATTTTAGGACCAATAAAATGAAGGATATATTTATATTATTTTCATGACAATTAGTTTGCAACAACATGAAATCAAAATCTAGCCGATATACTTTCTTAATACCCTTTTCTGTTCTCTTATTGTTGTCTTACTGTGAATGATTCATCAGTGCCCGTTATAGTACAATTTTGTCTCTGCAATCTTTCAAAATATAATTTGTAAGTTGCTCCATTTCTAAAAGGACTCACAAATCTCTCTTATACATTAAAAGTCTACTTCTTACAATTAGTAGTATTTTGTTATAGCAAATTTAATTTATGATGTCTGAATGATGACTTTCATTTCTGTCTGCAATAAACTAAGCTTCTGACAGAAACCTGGCTAAAACCAGATGATTACATTATTTTAAATGAGTCTACCCCACAAGATTACTGTTATAAACATGAAGCGCGTCCAAAAGGTAAAGGGGAGGTGTTGCTACAGTTTATAGTAATATTTCAGTATTTCTCAGAGCTCTGGTTTCAAGTATAACTCGTTTGAAGTAATGGTGCTTCATATAACATTATCCAGAGAAACAAGTGTTAATGATAAATCACTATTGATATTTGTACAGGCCACCAGGGCACCATAAAAACTTTATCAAAGAATTTGCTGATATTCTAGATGTGCTCTGTTTGACAGAAACCTGGCTAAAACCAGATGATTACATTATTTTAAATGAGTCTACCCCACAAGATTACTGTTATAAACATGAAGCGCGTCCAAAAGGTAAAGGGGAGGTGTTGCTACAGTTTATAGTAATATTTCAGTATTTCTCAGAGCTCTGGTTTCAAGTATAACTCGTTTGAAGTAATGGTGCTTCATATAACATTATCCAGAGAAACAAGTGTTAATGATAAATCACTATTGACATTTGTACAGGCCACCAGGGCACCATAAAAACTTTATCAAAGAATTTGCTGATATTCTATCTGAGTTAGTGCTGGCTGCAGATAAAGTCTTTTTAATATCCATGTACTGTCCATGTAGATAATGAAAAAGATGCATTTTACTTAAGACATCACTGACTGTGTTTAGTGGAAACTCACCAAGACAGACATTTTGACATACAAAGCGCAAATTTGTCCGTGTTTCACTCCATCTCGAATCGCGCACACGGAAAGCGCTTGGGACACAGACAAACAGTGTCTCTTCCACGGCTCAGTGCGATTTTAACTCTTTTTTTTTTAGTAGTATCGAGCAAGAACGGCAGGAGAATGTATACGACAGTATACACTAAAATTAAATAATCTTTGAGAGCAAGGGTCCTATGCAACATGCGTACTTTGCATATAGGGAGGCTCGGCTCTGAGCTAAAGCTACAAACTCAACTCCTTGTTACAAATATTGTAGAACCATCACTTCTACCACAAAAGACTGCTTTGTAAATATCTTCCTGACTTGTTTCAATTCCTCAGCATATCCAATAGCTCAGAAAAACTCGATTTTGTAACAAACTATGGACTCTCTGTTTTCTAGCACTTTAGATACGGTTGCTCCTTTACACTTAAAGAAGATTAAGGAAAACAGTCCGACACCGTTGTATAATGAGTACACTTGCGCCTTAAAGAGAGCAGCCCAGAAATCAAGCGTAGCTGGAAGAAAAAAAACCTAGAGGTATTTCATATTGCATGGAGGGAAAGTACTTCTACATACAGAAAAGCCTTAAAATCTGCTTACTTTTCATCTCTTTTGGAAGAGAACAAACACAACCCCAGGCATTTATTCAATACAGTGGCTAAATGAATGAAAATTAAAGCATCAACAGACGCAGACATTCCCCAACAGCACAGCAGTAATGACTTTATGAACTTCTTTAATTCCAAGATCGATACTATTAGAGATAAAATTGTAACCATGCGGCCGTCAGCTACAGTAACGTATCAGATAGTGTGCTATAGATCCCCCGAGGAACAATTCCAATCATTCTCTGCTATAGGAGAGGAAGAACTGTATAAACTTCCAGAAGTCATAGATCCTCTTCTGAATATTATTAATTTATGAATGTCATTAGGATATGTCCCTAAAACCTTCAAACTGGCTGTTATTAAGCCTCTCATCAAAAAACCACAACTTGACCCCAAATAACT
>NW_015642068.1:143955-159537 GCF_001515625.1 Sinocyclocheilus rhinocerous | reverse complement strand
CAAACTTCATATAGCTAAAACTGTAAATTCTACTCCTTGTTACAAGTATTGTAGAACCATCACTTCTACCACAAAAGACTGCTTTGTAAATATCTTCCTGACTTGTTTCAATTCCTCAGCATATCCAATAGCTCAGAAAAACTCGATTTTGTAACAAACTATGGACTCTCTGTTTTCTAGCACTTTAGATACGGTTGCTCCTTTACACTTAAAGAAGATTAAGGAAAACAGTCCGACACCGTTGTATAATGAGTACACTTGCGCCTTAAAGAGAGCAGCCCAGAAATCAAGCGTAGCTGGAAGAAAAAAAAACTAGAGGTATTTCATATTGCATGGAGGGAAAGTACTTCTACATACAGAAAAGCCTTAAAATCTGCTTACTTTTCATCTCTTTTGGAAGAGAACAAACACAACCCCAGGCATTTATTCAATACAGTGGCTAAATGAATGAAAATTAAAGCATCAACAGACGCAGACATTCCCCAACAGCACAGCAGTAATGACTTTATGAACTTCTTTAATTCCAAGATCGATACTATTAGAGATAAAATTGTAACCATGCGGCCGTCAGCTACAGTAACGTATCAGATAGTGTGCTATAGATCCCCCGAGGAACAATTCCAATCATTCTCTGCTATAGGAGAGGAAGAACTGTATAAACTTCCAGAAGTCATAGATCCTCTTCTGAATATTATTAATTTATGAATGTCATTAGGATATGTCCCTAAAACCTTCAAACTGGCTGTTATTAAGCCTCTCATTAAAAAACCACAACTTGACCCCAAATAACTAGTTAATTACAGACCGATCTCAAATCTCCTTTTTCTGTCAAAGATACTAGACAAGGTAGTCTCCTCACAACTATGTTCCTTCTTATAGAAAAATGGTATCTGTGAGGATATCCAGTCAGGATTTAGACCGTATCATAGCACTGAGACTGCTCTCATTAGAGTTACAAATGACCTGCTCTTATCATCTGATCGTGGTTGTATTTCTCTATTAGTGCTATTGGATCTTAGTGCTGTGTTTGGCATTATCTACCACAACATTCTGTTGAATAGACTAGAAAATTATGTTGGCATTAGTGGAATTGCATTGACCACAACATTCTTTTGCATAGACTAGAAAACTTTGTTGGCATTAATGGAAGTGCATTAGCATGGTTCAAATCGTACTTATCTGACCGCCATCAATTCGTAGCAGTGAATGAAGAGGTATCATATCGATCACAAGTGCAGTATAGAGTACCACAAGGCTCAGTACTAGGACCGTTGCTTTTCACGCTTTATATGTTACCCTTGGGAGATATAATCAAGAAACATGGTGTTAGCTTTCACTGTTATGCTGATGACACTCAGCTCTATATTTCTTCGCAGCCCGATAAAACATACCAATTCGCAAAACTAATGGAATGCATAGTTGATATAAAAAACTGGATGACTAGTAATTTCCTACTGCTAAATTCTGAAAAAACAGAGGTGTTAAAATTTCAATCTTCTAAATTACGACCTATGCTCTCAATGTCAAATGCAGAGATGTTAAATCATGTGTTCACAACCTCAAGGTTAGATTATTGTAATGCTTTACAAATGCTTTGAACAAACTCCAACTGGTTCAAAATGCAGCAGCTAGAGTTCTTACTAGAACCAGGAAGTATGACCATATTAGCCCGGTTCTGTCAACACTGCATGGGCTCCCTATTAAACATCGTACAGATTTTAAAATCCTGCTAATTAATTATAAAGCCCTGAATGGTTTAGCACCTCAGTACTTGAACGAGCTCATATCACATTATAGTCCTTCACATCCTCTGTGATCTCAAAACTCTGTCCATTTGATAATACGACCATCGGCACAAGACCACGGGAACCAGACAAGTCCTCTGCACCTGCATTTCAGCCTGGAATTAAACCACGCCATGCTGGTTTGGTCTGGTCAGAGGAGAACTGGCCCCCCGACTGAGCCTGGTTTCTCCCAAGGTTTTTTCTCCATTTCTGTCACCGATGAAGTTTTGGTTCCTTGCCGCTGTCGCCTTTGGCTTGCTTAGTTGGGGACGCTTGACTGATTGCACAGACACTATTGGAAGAGAACTGAACTGGATGATGATATCACTGAATCAATGATGAACTGACTTTAGCTGGAAATTGAGTGTTTACTATTGTCCTCTTGCATTATCAACACACTATTTTCCAGCTTGGCTCTGTAAAGCTGCATTGACAGAATTTGTATTGTATAAAGCGCTATACAAATAAAGGTGACTTGACTTGAAAGGTGACTTCATTTGTTTTATGCAATATACTGTATCTTATTATTGCACATTGCATGATGTTATTATAGGCTATAGGGTGAACTCAGCCAAAGCAGGCCACTTTGTAATTTAGATACCCAGATTTTTTTTTTGTTCTTTTCTTTTCTTGCCTTTCTTAACTTTATGGTCCATCTGTAATATTTTAATTTGAATTCAGTTCATATGATGTGTTACTTGACAGCTACATGCCAATAAATTTTTTTTGACATCATGCACTTCAGACAAATGTATTTTCAGGTAAAGTGGGCCATCTCTGATTTATCAAAAATGATCCTGCATTCTAATCAGAAATTATCATTTTTTAATAATTTTTTTAAACACGGCTGTCCTAGACGAATGATTGCCATCGTGAAACAATCGTGGCGATTTCTATGATCATGGTTCCTAAACGGTGGTCCTATGTCGTACAGAGAGAGGTTCAAAAACGGTCGTTGTCACGGTCTTGTGACCAAAGATAGCCTACGATAATTTTCTGACAGTGTCAGCATGATCATCGCACAGTGTGTTTGCTGCTACGACCTACGTCTACTGACCAGCCAATAAAAATGCAACATGAAATGGTGCGTTGATCAACGCGACATGGCACTAAAACATAAAACTGCTTACCTCAAACTTTTTCCTTCCTCTTTCGCAGCTACCTCTTTTTTAGAGCACACATAAAAAGTACAACTGCCAAACTGTGATTTGTCATACTCTTTTTGTTTACCACTAGCACATGCTGATGACTTTTTATTCTTCAATAGTAACTTGAAGAAAAAGAGTCACTAGGTGTCATCATCGTACAGTCTGCATACAGATCCATGTCGCACAGTGTGATTTGTAATGCACTTATAATATTGCTGAAATCATGCAGTGTGTAGAAGGCTTTGAGCACATAAAGTGAATAAACCAGTCTCCATCAGCTCACCTTTTTACATGAAGAGAAACCATAAAAACCTTCATTTGGCCCCTGAATCAGTTCATTCATCAGAGGATCAGATACGCCGCTATTTTGGCTAATTTCTGATTGGAGTGAAAGTGAGTTTTGATTGAGTAACTTTGTAGATCTGTGCTGCTACGGTCAGATCAGTCTGATTTGGTGAACTGGTTAATCTGATTCACTAAAATGAACCGGTAGTTCAAAAGAATGATTCACGGGAATGAGCCACGGGTAAATTTAGTATTCCTTGATATGCCTTTTTTAATTCTCAAAAACTGGTAGCTGCTGACTTGCCTTTTATAAATCACCAAGTACCACGCTTTCAGCTAAAAATCTTCTTTACTGTCCTACTGAAGAAGAAAAAAAACACCCATTTATTCAGTGTGAATATATCAATTAAAAATATTCCAGGGAAAGACATTTCTTCATGCACACATAGGTAAATCCGTGCCGTGCTGCTGTAGGCATGCAGTTTGCTATTAATTAGCCGTGGGAGTAACGGAAAGTGCAGTAACCTGAAATGATTGGATGCCACACACATAAACACATACAGGGTGATGTGAGCAGACTCTTAATGCACTGAGGCATAATAGTCACTCAGAGAGAGATCTGAGGAGTAGAGCGAGATGAGAAACCACACTGCTGTTCAAGCACCTCCACAGTGACGCGTGCCAAACCACCAAATGAGACCCAGTCAGAGGCAGATACACACAGGAGGGATTCATCGTCTGTGAATCCTCTTTCTCCACCATTGCTATTTATTCCTTTTGTTAATATCGGTGTCATTTTGGGCCTTCTACAATACATTTATTTTCTTCTGAGTTCTGTCTGTCTCTCTTCCTCAGAGTTTTGGTATGACTCATTCAGCGAACAGAGAACAGAAAAAAAGCTCAAAGATAAATATTTAAAAAAAACTTAAAGATGGGAACATGTAAACGAAAACGAGGGTTTTTCATGATACCATTATTTCTGAATGAAAAAGAAAAATAGGCAGAAAGAAAAATATGTGTTAGTTCTGTTGGAAAGAAAACAAAATCTAATGAGATGTCTTTAAAGGTGAAGTGTGTAATTTTTTTGATGTGTGTAAATTTTTGTTTCTGCATATGCAGATGCAGCTAGAATGAAGCCATTCGTAGGTTGATACCCATGAAACGTGTAAACACTGCGGCTCAGACTGTGCTCAGATTTGCAGTTTGCATTCAAAAGTCAGAGATCTTAATATGAACTCCAATATTTCTCATAATATTCTCTTATTTTAGGAGACCCATCTGCATAACTGAAAACTTAGCAGCGCTTTTAAGAAGCTAAAGTGGTAGGTCATAAAGACATGCTACATGGGACTATTGAACATGAATAATTATAACGTCACTAAAAAAAATGTTTTACCCAACTTAAAAAATAAAGGCAACCCATTACAATCAATCTGTTAAATTAAGTCAACTTTGAACTAAAATTGAGTTAAATTAACTAACATTTTTGTTCACCAAATGAATAACAGGCACTCTAAATGAAAAAGAAGAATATATAGATATGGACATATTCCAAACGCAATTGCAAATCTTGCATTACTCTTTGCGTTTTTGCTTTTCGCGAATGCACGGTGACTGTCAAATTTCAAATGGAAAAGCAAAGTCCATTTGCAACGGTATTTCCCAGTCAGAGTGTAAAGAGTGAGAGATCTTGAGACAGGTGAAAAGCGTTTGGTTAATGGTGAATATTGACCTATTGCTCTGTCACGAATCCGGTGATGTTGATGATGATGATGATCTGGGGTCTTCCGCCTGCTCGCCACCAGAGGTCGCCTTCTGATTACATTGACTCTCACACCACACAAACTGTTGCACATCACCCTGGACTACATTTCCCATGCTCCATTGCACTGATTGGACTCACCTGCAGCCAATCACACACACACTATATAACAACCACTCAAATCCTTCTCTAATCGCCGAGTATTGTCTGCGTTTATCACTCTCCTAGTGGTAGCACTTTACAGAGCCAGTATCCTGTCTGAGTTTAGTCTAGTTCCTAGTTCTAGTCCTGTTTCGTAACGTCGAGTTTTGCCTGATTGTCTGTTCCTGATAACCTGCCTGTCTTGGATTTCTCTCTCGTCTTGTTGTTTGTATTCTGTTCGCACCTCGCCTGGATTAATATCTGGCTGTGGATTACTTGCCTGCCTCATCCTTTGGATTATGTTCACCGTTGATCGACCTACGCCTGTTTATTGGATCACTCTTCTGTCTTGCCCTCTAAATATATATGTATATGTGTATGTGTGTTGCCTGTTTTGACTATGTTGTATATACACACACACACACACACACACACAGACACACACAGACACAGTCATTTTCATCATGTTTCAACGCCGTTTCCAGCATTTCTTTCTCAGGACTTTCCAACACACACTGTAAGAAAAACACTCAGGTTAATCAAACCCACTCTAACGTCCACCTTAAAAAAAAAAAGACCCTCACATACTCTCACCCCGCTGCACACGCTGCCAGCTATCATTTCCCAGTGGAAATGATGAGGTGGCTGGAAATAAACAGGCAATTTAAGTGCTGCACACACACACACACACACAGACAGACAGACACACACACACACACACACACACACACAATTTAGAGTGTGAGACTTGCCCCCACACACATTTGCTGCTGAAGTTAAAGTCTGTCAAGCTTGGAAGCCAGCAAGGTCAGTGCATCAATGGAGAAGAGATGAAAGAGAAATAAAAAGAGTGAACATGTTGAAGACAGCTGTAGTTACAGTCGAGCTGCTCTTAATTGCTGAACACAGTCATGTTCAGGAGGCTGAAAAACACAATTAAATCCACAAAAATCTAATCCATTTTCAAATTGATTGTGAATTCACAAATTCATTTTTTTTCCTCCACATTGTCTTTGCTAAACACTCATATGTGATCATATTCACCTTAAAATGTAAAATATTTTCTCAAAGGGTATGCTTAAATCATAAAAAGGAATTACTTGCATGACATTTGACCATTAACCAACATCAGAGCAGGGTTATTATAATGAACTAAACTTAAAAAACTAAAATAATAATAATAATAATAATAATAATAATAATAATAATAATAATAATAATAATAATAATAATAATAATAATAATAATAATAATAATAATAATAATAATAATAATAATAATAATAATAATAATAATAATAATAATAATAATAATAATAATAATAATAATAATGAAGAAGAAGAAGAAGAAGAAGAATTATAATAATAATAATTATTATTATTAAATACAATTTTAAATACATAAATATATATATAAATAAATAAAATATCATTACCTGAAATGAAATTACCTAATTCAGCTAGTTGCCAAGGTAACATTTCTCATTTCCATTTAGTTTAGGTTGAAGTACTAATACAAATCAAACAAAAACTAATTAAAACTATGTAGACATAAAATCCTAATAAAAATGACATAAAAGTAAAATTGAAATAAGAAAAGAAAATTTGTTTAAAAAAAATATACAAAGTAATATACAAAGATTTTAACTTTTTTTTAGTTTATCGTATAAACAAACATGAAACATTAATTAACAAGCAAAATGCAATATTACAAAAACATTCTTGATATGTAAAAACAAATACATTAAATACATGAGAACAACATTAATACTTAGAGTATTTATGTTCTCCATTTTGTCCTTAGGAGAGAATTATGTTTTTCTGTTCTCTCTGTACTCGAAACCATAAAATCTATCTCATGCTGAAAAATGAGACTGAATTGATCTGTTGAGAGATCTATATTTGTTTATGTACTGCATATTTGTTGGGAACTGTTTAAGGGGAAATGCCATACGATAATCAAAAATCTAGTTTAAAATCCTAATTTAATAAATAACAACATAATAATTTTACAGTAAAATGTGCTCATGTGTTTTGAAACGTTGACACATCGAACACACAAAGAGATCTTTAACAGAATTTTAAATTATTATTCGCTAAATAATGCATTTTACACTTTAGTCTATTGCTTGCTCGTTCACAATACACATGAGAATCAAAAATAGACTTGATAGGATTTGTTTAAAAGTAATACACTTATGTTCAAACACTGCAAGCATAATTTTCATAATCAGTTTTTTTGTTTTCCAGTAAACATCAAACGCAATATCAACATCAAAACACCACACACTTTAAATCTGTACGATTTTGGCCATGATTTCGTCGTCCGAGACAAATTTTCGAATCCTAAAAACCAACAGCAGTTACCATGGCGATCACATTTTCTCTCCGATGAAATTCTGTTTTGAAGCGCAATGAGGTGCTAACTTAGCAGTTTTTGTAATTAAACCAGCAAGCTTTACACTCGCTCGCTCTCTCTCTCTCGTCTCGTTAATTCATTCTAATTCATTTCAATAGGCCTAAATGCCATCTTGGTGCTACTTTATTTCACTAAAGAATTCTACCTCTAACGAGCTGTAGATAAAATAGCCTAACAAATGAAAATGACCAGATTACCAGATTTTGTGCTGTAAAACATCCATGACAGCCGAGGGTCTACCATGTGCATAGTAAAGCGATAACTGCAGACAAACCTTGTGGGTGGGATTTTTTTTTTTTATGTACTTAAGCATAAAAACACCATAATACATTTGCAGATATTCAGGAAGCATGCTAAGTTCGCATACTTGTTTCTCCGAAAAACAATGCTATACAGCCAGTTATTCTACTTTGAAAATGTGCATTCCGTGTCAGATTGTCTGTTTTTGTTTTGTTCTGTGTGATTCCGTCCACTGCCGGTTTACCCAATTATATTCCGACAGCCTGGGTTGCCAGTTTGAGGAAAACACAGCGTACTGCAGCTATGGAAGCCAGCAAATAAACTGGGTCAGAGATTGTAGATACTACCCGACCTAAAAAGCCTCAGCATCCATCTAAAAATCTCTATGACCACAGGTATATTAAAACGTGGATAAATCAGCTCATCAGTTTACAGTGTAAGGTTCGTCGCCTTCCATTGTCAGCTGTGCTCGTTTGTGTGTGTACACAATCTGGCAACCCGCGTGAATGTTGAGTCTGAGGAGTAGGGGGCGGGAGAAACAATGTTCTGAATTCAGACCGTAGTACCCATTTCAACCACTAGCTGTCATTATTACATACTGCACCTCTAACAAAAATGAGCTTTCTTAAATGAACTATGATTTATACGCTGTTTTCCTTCTGGGGCCTGAAATGGGGGATTTTGTCGTTAATCAAACAATATTTTGTGTGAGTGTGTTTTTGTGCTGGTACTTTGGCTGATTTAGGCCTGTCATGAATAAATATGACAATAAATCCACCAGTAGGTGGCAGCCAGTCACTGTTTCAATAAATGATTCACTGAATCATTCAGTCAAACGATTCTTTCAAAACGGCTGATTCAATGTCTTTATGAATGGATCATTGAATCACTGGCTCACTCGATTCGTTCAAAAACAGATTCATTCAGGAACTAAACACCGCAGTGTGGCTCTGCACCGTTGTATGAAATTAATAGCACATTTGCGATCACGCGAACGTGCTGATATTCAGGAAAACACTCTTGCTTGGGATACACACAGGGATAAATTTTTTTTCTTTCATAACTAGAATTATAGGGACATTCTAACTGCATTCTAATAGAATTCATCACGCAGTGAATGTTTTTGACTCTGAAGACATGTTACTCTCAAGACATCCTCGATAATGTCCGATCTCAGTTTCGTCTCTCAGTCCCTCACAGTCACACATTGGCTTAAAACTGCACAGGTACAGGATGGCTGAGGATCCAGACGCAGTATTTATTAAAGGGCTAATCTACAATCAAAGTCCAAAAACAGGCTAAGGTCATTACACGGCCAATCAGTCCAGACAATAACAACAGGGCAAAAACACAGGCAAAGGGTAATCCAAAAACAGGCAGGGAAACCAAGACAAGAGACGAGGCTTAGAAACACAGTACAGACACATACAAGGCTTAGCAACGAACTATAAAATGAACCAGGATTATAGAGAGTGAACAAACAGGGTTAACGAGACACAGGTGCAAACAATGAGTGCTGATGAGTCCAGGCAAAGGATTATGGGAAATGAAGTCCAAGACTGAGTGACAGAGGTGTGGGTGGTTATCAAGGGCACTCCAGCTGGTGATCGTTACACACACAACACAATAACTTTATGTTAGAGGAAGGTCTTTAAATTCTAATCAAGGAAATATCAAGGATGCATTTTGTCAGTTTTTTCAACAAGGGGATGCCATCCGCCCTCAGCTCGAGCCCTGGCTAAGAGTGTTTTCTCTCACAGCAAAATCACTTGAACAGTGAGCGAGAACTTAAAACGCTTTCATTCTGTTGATTTGTCATAATGCACAGTTTATTAAAGGCTTCCAGCCTGTGCGCTTCTTGGCGGCACTCAAAGCACGAGGACCGGCCGTAGTGGGACTATTTTCATTGACAGAAGAAAAAATAAACATAATAACGAGTCAAATCTGGTCTTAAACGCAAGTTATTCAATATTTCATCAACAATAGTGAGATTTTAAACAGCAACTTCATTTAACTGTATAACTGTTGGTTTGTTGTTCCCTCCTGCACTTTTTTTCTCACCCACATACACACGTTTACATGTTTAACTATTAAAAAAATAATAATAATAAATAAAAAACGCCTTCACATTACAAACATTTAACCCAACCCAGCGGGATTAAAGCAACATGAAGAAAAAATTTGGGTTAAAAACAACCCAATTTGGGTCATTTTGGCAACCAGGCTCAAAAAGGGACGAGCCAAACTCTCCCAAATTGTGCTTTTTGTTTTTTTAAAGATGTTCACAAATGTATCTTTAAATGTAGTTTTTTTAACCCTAAGAACAGTCTTCATGTATTCTGTGGAAATATCCACTTCACCACAGAGTCAAGGTTTCACAGCTTATTATTCAAATAAGAAAATATACAGTCAAAATAAAAGACCAAAGGCTTGGCTTAACCTTGATTTAAAACAACTTGACAGGACTAGAGAACATTACAAGAGACTCACTAAACAAGTGTCTGTAAGACATGAAGAAAAACCTTGAAACAAGAACAAAACCTAACCAAACGTGAACAGAAGATCCCCCTACAATGATCAAGACATGTCTAAAGACAGACAGACAGACTGATTTAAAGATGTCTTGGCATTACATTGATACAAAAGTGCTTTGATGAAAATAAATACTAAAATATCTCATTTAATGCACAAATAATCTGAGCTATTTCCACTTGTATTCTATCTCGAAGTTATCCACTAATGCAAAACAACACAAGTAGAAATGCACGGTTTGTCGTTTATATGTGCAAATACCGAATGACTTGTGCTGTATGTATTTGCAGATTACACAGCGAGCTCACAAAACAGTGTACATTAATGCTTGCATTCGAAAGAAGCATTCATATGCATGTGGATCTTGAGCGTAAATATGTGACCTGCAAATATGAAGCCATGCATGCATTTGTTCGGTGCTTTTGATGCTGATTTCATATCTCCATTCTAATGTATATATGTTTGTTTGTACATAACAGAAAATATTATGCTTTTTTTAAATACCTCACAATGAACATTAAGGTCTTTCAAAGTGGTTTTTATTTATAGTAAGTAAACTATATTAAACAAAGACTAAATGAAATGTTTTTACTTTTATCTTATATATTTTAGCTACTGTAGCTTTTGGTTATGGTGAAATTTGTAAGTTGAATTTGTAAAAAAAAATAATAATAATAATAAATCAAATAAACTAATTATATTGACATTTTGGCTTATGTATAAAGAAATAATTGATACAATAGTATAGTATGGTCTTTGTAATAATAAATAGTATTTTTACATTGTATGAATGTTTTTGTGTTGGGGAAAAGAAATACTATTGATTCATATTAAAATAAAATTTAAGGTTTGAACCAAACCATGAATTTAATTTGAGAAAAAAAAAGAATTAATTTGGCTGTAACAAATTAGATCATTAAGTTAGTCCATTTTTTCCCTCAGAAATGAACTGCAGCAGTTTTTTCACTGACTTTAAACTGTATTGTACATAACAGAAAATATTATGCTTTTTTTAAATACCTCACAATGAACATTAAGGTCTTTCAAAGTGGTTGAACAGGCTGGGTTCGGGCCGTCACATACGCATAAACGTTCCTCTATTTATTATAAGTAAGCATGTATATCAGATAGCATGTTACATGTTAGTCAACACATCGAGTGTACTTCTTTAAGACATGACAGCAGATTATGAAAACAATGATTTAAGTGCACTGAGGGACCAGAAACGTTCAGGCACAGCTCACACTTTCTTCACTTCATAACTATAAAAAAAAGAATTAATTCGGCTGTAACAAATTAGATCATTAAGTTAGTCCATTTTTTCCCTCAGAAATGAACTGCAGCAGTTTTTTCACTGACTTTAAACTGTATTTTGAATTATTTCCTTAAACACATATATTTGCTACTATTTAGCTGTTTTCACTTGCTACATTTGAGAGATGTCTCTTGTCAATGTCCGTTATTTCCAATGAAACGAAAATGTATCACAGTTTAAATTTAAACTGAATGCAATTAGTTGAACTTAGGAGTGCTTTTTTTTGACCCACTTAAGTAGGACTTAAATAAATACTAAAATATCTCATTTAATGCACAAATAATCTGAGCTATTTCCACTTGTATTCTATCTCGAAGTTATCCACTAATGCAAAACAACACAAGTAGAAATGCACGGTTTGTCGTTTATATGTGCAAATACCGAATGACTTGTGCTGTATGTATTTGCAGATTACACAGCGAGCTCACAAAACAGTGTACATTAATGCTTGCATTCGAAAGAAGCATTCATATGCATGTGGATCTTGAGCGTAAATATGTGACCTGCAAATATGAAGCCATGCATGCATTTGTTCGGTGCTTTTGATGCTGATTTCATATCTCCATTCTAATGTATATATGTTTGTTTGTACATAACAGAAAATATTATGCTTTTTTTAAATACCTCACAATGAACATTAAGGTCTTTCAAAGTGGTTGAACAGGCTGGGTTCGGGCCGTCACATACGCATAAACGTTCCTCTATTTATTATAAGTAAGCATGTATATCAGATAGCATGTTACATGTTAGTCAACACATCGAGTGTACTCCTTTAAGACATGACAGCAGATTATGAAAACAATGATTTAAGTGCACTGAGGGACCAGAAACATTCAGGCACAGCTCACACTTTCTTCACTTCATAACTATTTATGATATGAACAATCGGTCAGCTTCATAATCAGTGTATAGACCATATCTGTTATGACCTAATGCAGACTGTTGATTTTCAAATGGTAGATTGTATGTAGATTCTTTATTCTAAACACAGATTATCATTTATCTGAATACTACTCTGTATTGTAGAGATTTGAAAACCCTGCAGCAACATTAAGATAATGCTCTGATGAAGTCTATTCACTGCTAATACAATTTGGTCTTTCCCTCAGAAAACAGCAGGAGAAACTGGCCTGCATCCATCGTATAAAGACCCTTTTATCTTTGACACTTAACAAAATTGAATTTTAAATTAAGTGGATTCAATTTTCAACGAGATTGAAGCAAGTAAAATAAATAAATGTCTATATATTATATTATATTTTTATATTATATATCAAACAGTCCAATGACTGAACAGTCAAAAAATATAAAATAAAATAATAAAATAATTCTGTTTCCACACAGAAGCAGTTTATTCAGCGTGGCTAGCAAAAGAGGCTTGACATCCAGACTGTCTCTGATGTGGTTTTATTACATTGTAACGGCTTCTAAACAAGAGTGTTTGTCTCACTGCGCACCACTAATGTTACACTTCTTTCATTCGGTGATATTTCACAACAGCACTGATTTGTAGCTTTAGGAAAAGAAATGGGGGAATTCTAATCCAGATCTACAGAATGTAATCTAGTGCTTTTGCCCTCGCATGTTCCATCATGTCACATTACTACGTCAAAATCCTGCAGGCTGAACAAACATCAGTGTGTGCTTCTGAGTGACACAAAACAAGAAAAGCGTGCGTCCCAATTCACATACTGTCTGCCCTAAATAGTGTGAGATTAGAATGTTTGCATCTCAAATCCTAGTATGTTGGAAAATAGTTGAGTCTATTTGTATTATTCTGTGTGTTCCATATTGTTTTCATCTTTAACTATTTGTTTTAAGTATTATTTTATTTATTGACAGTCAGTCATGAGACTCTAGAAATCAATGTGCATTAAAAAACACACACACTAAATATAGCTTACTCCAAAATGAATCATAGCAAACATGTTGTAGATCAGCAGACAGGCATGGTTTTGTTTTTCAACCACCTGTCATCCAGAGACCGCTTTTCACCATCCACTGAATTTCCAGTGAATAAAATTAAATTCCATACATTTTTTAATCCTCATATTACAAAAGTATCCTAAAATTAGTTGAAACATGTTTAAAGGAATATAATTTTGTTTTTTTAATTCTTCTGTGGAACACACTCACACACACACACACACGCACGCACGCACACACACACACACACACAAACACACACACACACACATGGAAGAAATACTGTGGAAGCCAATGACTACTAGCAACTCTTTGGTTAGCAACATTTTGATTGGATTTGGAACAAGCGGAGGGTGAGTAAATAATGACAGAATTTTCATGTTTGGGTGAACTATTTCTTTAATTTTTAATTGAATGTAAATTTGAGATAGTTTTGAAACATACAGTAGCTCACCAATATATTTAAAATTTACAGAGCCCTTGGCGAAATCATGAGTGTGTACAGTACATGCATAAGCCGCTCACAAACTGTGCTTGTACAGTATGAGTGCGTTAGTTTTGTTCTAATGTCATTTATACGTTCAGTCTTTCTCTCTCCTTCTTTCTGTTATGAATGTTAACATAATCCCATTACGTCCAGCACGTGTATGTTATCAAATTAAGAAATGCCTGTGTGCCCTAATGCAATAAAGCCCTGACTGATTGCAAACATGACTGACTGACAGATTTCAGATGGTCAACCCAATCAGACCACTACCAGCCCAAGAACAAAACAAACAAATCATATACGAGGACATCTTCATGGAGAAAACGAGAAAACAGTGCTCTAAAGTCAGACTCAAAATATTTCCTTTTAGATGACAAGGCATAGTTTTGAAAGAGTTGATGGAAAGTAATGCAGTTAATCTTAGATGGCTGTTTCTTTCAAAGTTCTGGTTAATTAGGATTTAACAGATAAAGTCGCCATCTTTCATATTTAATATTAGTTATTTTATTGGTGAGGATGAATGTTTGTTATTTGTTCATACGAGCCACTCCTGTAAGCTGTTCTATTCAGGACATTTGGAGAGTCGCACCTGTTAATAAATGACACTGTAAAAAATGATTCAAAATTGTAAAGATTATTGGAGCATTATCTACTTCAAGATTTCACATTAAATTCAATGCGTTTCCTCCCAATTCTTTGTAATTATTTGTGAATTTCACTAGCGATTTCTGAGTGAAAATTGTTTTTCAGTGTACGGTTGTCAATTCCCAATTATGACTGTTTGAACACAGCCAGAGTCTGTTTAATGACATTCAGGAAATAATCTGCCTTTCCCTACAAACACAACAAAACAATCAAGAGTTTACTCATTATAACTGATTTTGTAATTAATTTAGTGGAAAAATAGCTCCTCATTCACTATTAGGATCTACATCTGTTGTTCTGTGTGTGTGTGTGTGTGTGTGTGCGCGTTTTTGTGACAAATGAGGACATAAATTTTCACTCACTCACTCACTCACTCACTCACACACACACACACACATAAACACAAAATGTTTGCTGAATGTTTGTTACTTGAAATAAAGTATAATTTTTATAAAAAAGTATAAAAAAATTACTGTTATTTCAGCTAGTTGCCAATGCAACATTTCTCATTTTAATTAGCTTAATGTACTAAAATAACTAAAACTAGGTTTGTTTGTTATTTTGGCTCATGCCCATTTCTGAAGCTGGCATAGTGGCTTGAAAGCGAAAAGAGAATTAATTGTTTGCTCCTACAATAAATGGAAGTCTACGCTTTCTTTTTTGTGATGTTCTTCATTTATGTTACTGCACGTTGCCCCTAGACTGGGACGTAACACTTATAAACAAGACGGCATAGCTGTAATTTACAAATGCATGCCTAGAATCCACGTAGCATTTAAATCAGACAGAAACAGATCTCAGGAATTCAAATTTAAGTCCAATTTCAAGCTATTGTGTGTGTGTGTGTGTGTGTGTGTGTGAGTGTGTGTGTGTGTGTGTGTGTGTGTGTGTGTGTGTGT
>NW_015642068.1:143215-143879 GCF_001515625.1 Sinocyclocheilus rhinocerous | reverse complement strand
TGTGTGTGAGACTGTGGCCGCCGCACACCAAATCAAGATTGCTTATCATTAATTAGTGTGGATTTCTAAATATAGCTGCAGTTCTGATGTTTATCTAATGAGGCTCTTTGTCACACACTGTCCTCCGTTCATTATGTTTGTCTTTCCTTGTGTGTCTTCCTCACACTCGTCTGTCACGACTTTTGTACGGACCAAAATTTGGTGACAGACCTAATCTAAATGCGTCGCTTTTGAAAGCAGCATAAACCATTATTTGAGAGTGATTTCCACGGACTGCAAAGAAAAAAAGTAAAAACTAAGCAACAGCCACGGCAGAAAAACGGTTTGCTGCAGCAGATAATCACACACAAAGTTTATGCAGCAGTTTTTCTATTACTTTTCTATAACAAAAAAGTGAGTCCCTTATGCAACAGCACCGAACTGGGTTATTATAGTTAACTAAAAGATGTTCTTCATTTATGTTACTGCACGTTGCCCCTAGACTGGGACGTAACACTTATAAACAAGACGGCATAGCTGTAATTTACAAATGCATGCCTAGAATCCACGTAGCATTTAAATCAGACAGAAACAGATCTCAGGAATTCAAATTTAAGTCCAATTTCAAGCTATTGTGTGTGTGTGTGTGTGTGTGTGTGTGAGTGAGTGTGTGTGTGTGAGTGTG
>NW_015642068.1:131177-143168 GCF_001515625.1 Sinocyclocheilus rhinocerous | reverse complement strand
TGCGTGCGTGTGTGTGTGTGTGTGTGTGTGTGTGTGTCAATGCAAACAGATGGGTGCATGTTTGTTTGTGTGTGGGAAGTTTGTGTGCATAATCTCTGCAAGGCACCTTTGCACACATCTTTAAAGTGATAGACTGTTATTGCACCTGATCACACGGTTGTTCTCGCAGTTTTGTAGTTTATATGGATGTGATAGTACTGTTTTCAAAAACATGCACTTTGAAACTCGCTTTCAAAAGTTTGCCATTTCAGGCCCCCAAAACACCATGCTGTGTAAAAAGTTTTATGTTTTTAGTTGAAAACAGTGGTGCATTATAATATGTTCTTTCTTCTTCTTTGGAGCTTTGCTCTTTCATTTTGGTGAAAAAACAGCAGCTTGAAAATCTTCTAATTTCTTACTTTGTGTTCAACAGAAGAAACAAATCTTCCTATTGTGTTCAAGTGATGCGAGGGCGAGTAGATATCATTTTTCACTGTGACACAAGCAAACATGAGACACATCAGGAACTCTTGTACAATGTAACAGTAAAACCAACACAGCCTCCATCTCCAAACGTCTTCATCCCAAAGCGCTTCACCGTACTCACAATGACTCACAACTCAAAAATTCAAATCTCATTCCGAAAAATAATATTTCAAATACCGGTTCCCAGCTGGTTTTGCTCCAGGACAGTTTTGAATGCTCTGCACAAACACTCCCTAACCTCTGGAGTTTTATCGCTAACAACAATGATCATACAAAACAACTACACATCTGTCCTTTTAAAATAAACATGATATATTAAAGGAAACGTTCACCAGCAAATAAAATGTGTTCACCTGCTCATGTTCACGACACTCGAAAGCTGAATGATTTTTCCTTTTCCACAGAAGAGTTCCAGGCTGCTCTTGTGCATCAGTGAAAGTGGATGATAACTTTAGCTGTCAAGCTCTAAAAATTACAAAACACCACAGAAGTAGTCGACATCTGACTTCTGAAGTCTTCTCGAGCCATATGAAAGCTATTTCCACTGCTAATCTTGAAACTTGACAGTAACTGGTCAGTCTGACAGTCAAGTAGCTTGTTTTGTACTGAACTGAGACAAAAAAAAAATTTAGGTGATCTATCCTTTAAAGGGATAGTTCACCTTCAGTTGCATAGTATGGAAAAAAAAAACACTATGCAAATCAATGGGGACCAGCAACTGAAAGTGAACTATCCCTTTAATTTCACATTCCACTCTACATCCAGTTTGGAATATGGGCAAACATTTAAATGAATTGTGAGGAAATCTAAATACTCCACACAAACCTCCAATCAACTCAGCAAAAGGAGATGGAGGAGATGCCTCGTGTAGCGCAGCGTGAATCTGGGGCGGAATCCATTGATCCAAACACATTAATCAAACGGGAAGCATTCCCTACTGTATCTGAGATGTTTTAGGTGGGCTTTGTTTCAGCGGGGTGGGCCTAATCCTGTTTCCATGGTTACTGGCGGCCGCTCTTGATTTGTATGTAAGAGCATGCGTGCCTTGAGCTAGCAGCTGCACCGTTTCACAGTTTTCTATGAAATCCACTTTTATAATCTGGTCGCACAATATGCTAACGTTTTACCCACTGCTGATGTGATGCAATTAAGTGAGTTTATGCTTAAAACAAACCAAATATCTGTCCAGTGTATTTTTCTTACCGCATGGACAGATTTTCCCTCTTGTTTTGAGCATAAACTCATTTAATGTTGATGCATTTGATAAAGAAAACGAGACTTGGAAACTGAATTCGTTTTGCTTCTCATGTAAATGTTCATGTGATATCTTGATTTGAGAATGTTCAGATATTTGTGCTGGAAAGACATTTGTGGAATAATTTGAGGGTGAGTAAATGAGGACAGAATGTGCATGCATGGGTGAGCTGTTCCTTTAGAAGCTAACTTGCTGATTTCAAGATGTAGCCCGAGATGTCAAGATGCAGTGATTGTGATCTGACTGTGAACCGTGTTGTTGGGAGTGTTACGCATGCAGGCAGAATCCTGGAGCTCACGGCCAGGGGATTATTCATTCAACAACACGACATTAAAGCCGTTTTAACCCGGCCGGTGCCTTAAGAGGAGATTGCTTAGGTTTCCCTATTGAATCAAAAACACGTCTTCTGTGGCCATCTGATAACACAGGTGCGTCAAACAGATGTCTAACTGATGCTCGCTTTCATCTGGAGAATGTAATAGCCTAGGTAGAGCTATTGCTGATATGCAGTATGTCTCAAACACGTCCCCTGACCCTTTTAGATGTTAGAACACAATATTAGATGCTTTCCAAATGATGCACTCTTTAGCAGACGTATTGAATGTGCTTATTGCGTTTATTATGATTGGTAACCAACCAATGACCGTACTAACTCTTCAGTGAGCACAATGAAATAAATAAATAAAGGTGTTGAAAGTGATTTGAGCTGTGTAACCTCAACAACACCTTCTCTTCCCGAAACCCCGCCCTCCTCTGACATGTCAACCTGCCCCGTGCATTTAAATGCATTTAAGATGATTGATGTGCAGAGAGCGCGTGACTCGGTTCTAGGGCTGTCACAGATACAGGTGTGATTCTCACGACACCTCTTTCAACGATATCTGTCAGGCAAAAGGCACGTTTTATTTTGGGCGCTCATGCATGTAGCTTACAGCACCCTCAAGAGTAGCCTATATCCCAGATTTCTCAATTAAATCTGTTCGCAGCACAATGCACCGCAATAGCCTGTGCGCCTAACCAGTTACCAGCCCGTTAAACAGGTTAGTTGCATGGCAATTATAGCCAGATATCACACAAGCGTTTATCTTGAGGTCCAGAACACCAACACAGGCGCGCATGAATTTTATTTAACTTTTTTTTTTTGCTTTTAAATGATTAAAAAAAAACATTCCTTCCGCGGAAAAGAACGGGACGCGTTTTTAAAGGTTGAACTGTTATTAACTGAAAGACGTGCGCTTTGGAACAGCAGGCTTGCGACGCGACAATTGCACACAGAGCGCACACAGAATTAAAGATTGCGCAGAAACACACAGCACAGTGCGAACAGCTCCTGTGCTGCGCATTCGGCCCTGGATCCTATTCCTGCAGAAACCCAGAAACCAGTCTGAGCAGTCTCTCTGTGTGCTGTGACAGCTGTGCTTCATGTCGACTGCATGACAACTGCGTAGACGAATAGCGAAATGGAATATTAACACAACTTACCTTTTCATCAGAGAGCCCTTCTTTTGCCTGTCTCTCCATCCATCTCTGCTTTACCGAGTAAAACGCTTTTTTTGTTATTTCCTCAGAAGTTGCACGCTATTCAAGCTGTAATTCTGAATTAAGTGACGGTCCGCTGTAGCCTATAAGTCATCATTAAAATCATGCACCCCCCTTTCTCTCTTCCTTTCAGCGACCATCCGATATCAGCTATCGTTTTTTCCTTTGCTCTAAAACCCACCCCGTGCTACGTAGCAATAAAACACTACACTGAATTAATCATGCGTGCGTACATAACGCTGCGACGAGAAACCGCTTCACAGAACTTCATCGCATTTTAATGCATCTTCCCCGAGTCTTCTGTCCTCCTCTCTGAGCATCACTTTGCCTTGTTAGTCCGAATGCATAATTCAAGCTCGGTTCACACCGTAGCGGTGTCCGAATCGCAAACGAATCGTTCGTTTGAATCGGTTCCTTGATTCATTTGAACTGATTCGCAAAGTGTTTATCGAATTTCCGATGCCTACTGTACTACTGTGGGTGTTGAAGCCATAACTAATGATTTATTTATTTATTTTCCCAAGGCGAAATCACATGAGTATGCTAAATATGGAAGAAAGAAAATGCAAAAGCATGAATAAAATAAATAGCTGTATTTGACTAAAATGTTTCTCACTACAGAAAAAAATAATAATAATGCTAAACTCCACTATTAGATTTATGGGAACAATTTGAAATGGTGACTCGAAAGAATCGAATCATTAAAACGAACCGTCCGAACGAACCGACTCACTGAAGTGAATCGGAGTCTCCATCGTTGGAGAGCTTGCTGGATTGTCTCGTTCGTGTCAGCTTGATTCGCCTGCCATTTCTCAGCGATGTCAAGCGCAGTATGTTTCATCAGCCCAGACAGAGCATGAGTGGAATAAGAGCTCTATGCGCTGAGGAAGTGCGGATATCACGGAGCGCTGTCTTTGTTATACAGTATCTGCCATTTCATCTAGAGAGAGTATCCCTGGAAGCTTATAGGGGGATCTCACAAAACAGGTCCAAAGCAGCAAGATTCGGCAGCAAACAATAATTTAGCACTGTACTAGGCTAAATGTTTTTAATGTAGATACAGTAATTTGTAGCTTTAATTAAATTCTAATGTAATTTTTTTTTTTTACAAAATAGTACCAGCATATAAAAATATTTCCAATGCAAAAAATATAATATTTGTGTGTTTGTTTGCATGCATTGCAGTTATAAGAATGTGCTAAATTGTCATGAATTTATTAAAATACAAAAAAAAAAAAAAAAAAACTTGTCTCCAAAATAGACTTCATTTTCTTATTTCATGTTTTTTGAGATTCACATTTTTGTTTTTCTCCCTCACTCTGATAGACACACATACAAATAAGGATATTAAATAAGGATATTCTCTACAATGGCGAATCAGTTTTTTTTTTAGAAAACATCAACATTAACCCTACAAATATTGTGTGCATATGATAAAGACTTGAGAGGATAACGTCTGTAAATATAGCTGGGTTAATGCAACCTGAACTGTCCTGCTGCTGTGCTGCGTAAACACAAATATCCGTATCTCCTATATAATATATATATATTATCAGAAATATTCTGATGTGTCCTCAGTGGACAGTGCTTGTGAGCGTGTGGTGAATCCCCAAAGAGGGTTAAATATTCACACTCAAAGCCTCAGCATAAGACAACAACATCTTGGAAAATAAATATTAGAAGAATGCAGAACACTCCCTGCGGCTAGAATGCCTTTTATACAGTATTTACATAATAAAGTGTATCTATAGCCTCCTGATGTGAGCAGAACGAGCCGCTGTTATCACACTGTGACTGCGCTGGCGTATGATCTGGTGACCCTGTTTGGAAATAATAAATGGCTTGTCATTTTTAGGTTACTTGCATCTTTATTATGCTTTGTTAATATTACTGTCAAGGATATTTGCTACTCAGTGAGAGGAAATGAGAATTCACTTACTGTGAGCACACTTTTAGTGTGAAATTACAGTATATTCCAGGTTAATGACTGCACTACTTTCACAGTAATGTCACCGACTAATCTTCATGCTAAAATAACATCTTCATGTTCATGCTAAGAATGGTTTGACAATCTCAAAGTCGGGCAATTAGCTTATTTTATATTCTAGCCTGTCATCATTTTGACAATTGCTTTCATTTGACACGACCAGATCAGGATCAGATCAAGATCCCAAACAAATATCAATCACCATTATGGAGACTTCAAAACAATTACCGCGGTAAACATCTACATTAGTCACAGTGGCACAGTTAAAGACAATGTTCTAATGTGAATTTCTCAGTAAAACAAGAGCAGTTAATGACTGGGATGTTTGCATCATTCTGCTGTTCATTCACAGTCATATGGAAGAAAATCCCAGCATGCATTGATTTCACAGCGAATATCTGACTACAGTAATTTATTGTAAAATAATGCACTTTAATCCTGTAAATTCCTGGCTATTTTTTTACAGTGCACCTTATGCACATAGTAGATCAGTTTTTTACTCGTTTTTGCGAGTAAAAGTATGGATTACCATATAATGTATGGTCAAAATCTATATTATATTCAACAAGATAATGCATGCACTTGTGTATTTGTATTTTTCACGCTGTGAAACATTTAAATGTTAGCCATTATTTAAGTCACTTTACGATGAACTTTGATTCACCATGCGATATTCAGTTTTACTAACTGTATTTTTATGGTGGTCATAAGCATATTTAAAGTTAAAACTCAGATTGTAGTGATTCCGATGTTATAATAACAATATCAGTTGATCTATGACATTATAATATAATGTATGGCAATGCCCTAGCAACACACTAAAAGTATTCCGGACCCCTTAACAACTGCAAGATCAGTATTTGTGAATTATTATTTTATTTGTGTTAGGAAAACAGTGGACCCATTGTGAAGTGTGAGCTGATTTGCAAATATGCATTAAACCCAGAGCAGTGTTTTTGGCTGCCAGTCATTGCAAATGCCTTTTTTACCCAGAGCAGCTTGTAAGAAGCAAATTGCAGGGACGGACCCCTGGGCTAACCTGCAGGCTTCAGCACACCGCTGCAGGGAGTGATGGTTACTCATGGGGTTTCATGTAAGGAGGACTAATGCAAGATAATGATGATATAATGTCTACTTAAACACACAGACTTGTTCTTTATCCAAAAGATCAAGTGACCCATTGTCGTCAGATATATCATCATTATTGTAATACATTCAGAAGTTGGGCTGGTCAAGTTAAGCAGGATATGATGAATCTGTTTAACACAGTTAACATATTTATCTGTTTGACATGAACCCTTAAATCCTTCACCTCATTTAGTGTCCCTGCTCAGAAACGACTAGCCTTTTCAAATGTGCTCTTTATGCCGTATTATCACCAAATCTTGGATTCAATCTTTTTGTCAGCTTGCTTTCTTTCAGTTAGCACAGGATTTGTATTTCTTTTTGGAACTGATTGATCATAGGCCTCATTGATCTGAAATTATGCATCAGTTTTTAAGTGAAAAAAAAAAGTATTATTGGTGTATAATATAAACTCAGATCAATGAGACCTACGATTAATCCCTTCCAAAAAGAAATACAAAACCTGTACTAACTGAAAGAAAAAAAATTGATAAAAAAGATTGAATGCATAATTTGGTACTGTAGTAATATAGCATGAGAAGAAATGTATAAAACAAAATTTAGGCCAGTGTAACAAGGTGGAAGAGAAAAATTGGAAAGATTATTATGGATTATTTTGGAAAGAATCATCTCCAGGTCAAAAGAAAATATAATAGTATGTATGTATGTATTTATCATGAGAGTTTAGCATTCCCAGGATGTCTCACATTTATTAGTAAACAATTTCGATTCGATTTCAGTTAATTTATCATCAGAGGAACTCAATGGATTTTAATATGTTGACAACTCAAACTGGGTTTGGCATCAAACCCGACACACAACACAAATGACCAAGTGTGAACATGCACAAGACTGAAACTACAGATTTATAACAATTGCATGAATAATGGCTTGAATTATGTTCAGAAGACTTCAGAAGACATGCTTGACCACCGCTTTATATCAGTCAAGTCTGTTCTGTCGGAACAAGAAGGAAGAAAGCAGAACAGTACGAGGGCGAGTAAATGATCGGAATTTTCATTTTTGGTTGAACAGTTACTGGAAGGAGTTTGTTGTGCTAATGTTACAGCGCTGTAGGACAGTCTACAGAATCTCTCCCCTGTGTTTCTACATGAACCTCTGCTCATTCTGAAGCAGTATTAGCAGTCTGTCCACATAAACACTCTTCGACTCTTGGTGGTGGATGGATTGGATTCCTCTGCCGTAGGTCTAGACATGCTACACACATACACACACACACATTTTTATTCATCTATATATTACCGCTGTCTGGCAGTGTGTGTGTTAACAATCTTTCTTTGTTATTTTATCTCTTATATTTTTTCATTCACCTTCTGTGTCTTTTTCCAGGAGGACTGGGTGGATGGAAAGATGGATAGAAGGAGAGTTGCCACAGGAGAGAGATAAAGCTATCTTTCCCTCTCCATAATTAACCGGGTTTCGGTAACAAGCCTTTGGGCTTTGCCGTTGCCATGGCGACTTCCCATCCGCAAGTTTTTCATCTGAGCCTCTGACAGTGTGTGTACTTGGACTCTCTCCATCTCAGCCTATCACTCCCATTTGATTTGTACATATTCCCGCTTCTCTCCATATCTCCACACACACACACACACACACTCGAAGCCCCTCAGAGCACTTACTGCCTCCAGACACATCAGTTTTGAGAGTTGGGCCTGAGATCAGGCAGCTTTACTAACATCCCTTCATATTACCAGCAGGTCAGCATAAATAATATCACACACACACACACACACACACACACACACCAGACAGCAGCAAATGAGAAGCATTCTGTCCCAGAAGGCAGGGGAGAAATCCTCAAAAAATTGAATGTGAAAATAATCAACAGTACAAAACACGAGACTGATCATGTATAAATCACTCATTTGCAAGTAGCAATGTCCAGACATGTCCAAATGTGAGGGTGCGATGGTGAAATATGGGTGAAAATCAGACTGTAAAAGAAGGCAGTGCTTCCACTTCACTGTGATTGACTGTTGGCATCGTCAAAGACAAAACGACTGCCAATTATGTCTGCAACTGTTTCATAAATTTGCATGAATTTGTAGAAATCGATGGAAAATTGCAGAATTGATTACACATACCACTTTTGGTCACGTCTGCGTCTGTGCATAATGTTAACTAATAGCATGATAGCTTTTCAGGATTTTTAGGTTGCTGTTGTATGCACCACTATCAATAATAATATTTTTGGTCAGTTCCTCACCTAAAACTTCAGAGGAAGTAGTATGAACCACTTTTTGATACTTTTACAGTGCTTTTTGTGGCATTTCAGTACAACCAAATCCCACATTTCTCCATTACATGGCTTTTTTTTTCTTTTTTGCTAACTGTCACTTGAACTCATTAACATTCTGAAGGGTTACACAGATACTTTAAACACGCACATTTCAGAGAATTATTTAGTAGATGGTTGGTCCATCATTTTACAGGTTTACGGTAAAATCTTGATTTGTTTGTCTGCGTGATATGTCATATCTTTCCAATCTACAATAGCCTGCAGTCCCAGACTCATTCACTTACTCTAATGTCTTTAATACTTATCCCAGTCTATGTGATCTAATTACAGTCTGGGTTCCCTATATTAACGTCATTTACGGCAGATGCAGAGAGGGAGGGTGGAGGAGCAGGAGCACAAGAGTGGATGCGAGTCCAGTTAACTTGCAGAAACTGAAACCAGTGCAAAGGCTAATTTGGATATCTTATAAGGATGGACTAAGTTCTTAAGAGTAGGCATACAAAATGCACCATTATGGCAGTGATTACAGTCTCGTTGGGTATGATGTGACATGTTTTGCACTCCTGGATTTGGAGATTTTCTGCCATTCTTTTCTTCAGATCCTCTCAAGCTCTGTCAGGATGGATATGGACCACCTGTGGACAGACATTTCCAGGTTTCTCAAGTCCAGACTCTGGCTAGGCCATAGAGTTGCTCTCTGTTTTGACACCCCCACAGCATGATGCTACCACTATCATGCATCACCACTGAGATAGTTTAGCCCATGTGATGAGCAGTGCCTGGTTTCCTTCATACATCATGCCTGAGAATCGTGTTTCCCACAGTCTGAGGGTCCTTTGGTTTCTTTTTTGAGGAGCAAGTTTCTCCATGACCATGCACGATCTCTCGAGCTCAGAGTGACCATCAACTTCTTGGTCACCTCTCTTACTAAAGCCATTCTTCCCTGATTGCTCAGATTGGCCAGACAGCCAATTCTAGGAAGAGTCCTAGTTGTTTCAAACATCTTCCATTAAAGGAGGCCACGGTGCTCTTGGGAACCTTAATTGTGGAGCCTTCCCCAAACCTGTACCTCAACACAAATCAGGAGAAACTGAATGCACCCGAGCTAGTCTGATAGCAAAGGATACTGAATACTAGTTTTTGCTTTGTCATTATGGGGTGTGGAGTGTAGAGGGATGTGATAAGAAAGTCATTTACAAATTAGACCAAGATCTGTAGAAGAATAGGCTTACCTTTCTGTTCTAGCTTCAATGGCCCTGTACAAAGCAAGGTCCATAAAGAAATAGTTTCCCGAGTCTGATGAGGAAGAAGGACAGTGGACAGTGCCCAGACCTTTGGGGTGAATCGTAACAGCAAGCCAAAACCCATCGCCCAATGTCAGTTCCTAACCTCAGTGATGCTCTTGTGTCTGAAAAAGAACAATTCCCTGCATCCCTGTTCCAAAATCCAGAAGGCCTTCCAACAAGAGTATAACCTGTCAAACAGTAGAAGCAAAGAAAGTATAAAATCAATCAACTGTGGTGTCCAGGGGTCCACATGCTCACATAATTGTGGCAAAATTGGTTCATTCCTGGTATTGTTGAGTGATATTTATCACAACCACCAATCAGTCCCAATTGCAGCCTATTTCGAGCTGCGTAAAGTGTTACATTCAACCTGCCTTACTCTGTCTTTCCTTTCTGCCTCTGAACTGTTTTTGTTAATCTTCGTTTCAAATTTCTTTCTTTCATTCTTTCCTTTTATAATTGAGTGTTCTGTGGTGGCTTTTTTTATTACTTTTTTGCATTTTAATGTATTTTGTAAAAAATACATTAAAAAATTTTTTTTCGCCTATTGATCACAATGCAGCTGGCCATTTAAAATTCAGCCTTGTATGATATAAATGCTTCCACAGCCAATCAGATGTTTCGTTTTTGGGGGCTTCACTCTTGTTATGCCTCCCTCATTAGGAGACCGGTCTCTCCCCATGGACGCACAAAAATGTCTTTGAAGTGCCAGGTGGTGTGCAACAGGACAGCTGAGACCTCGCAGAGACACAAACCTCTAGGTTCCAGCCCCTGGACCTGAGAAAGGCCATGAACTGGCATTCGGCCAAAATACAAACCGTCAGCTACCATACCTGAATGAGCATAAAGAATAAAGCCTGCGCTTTAATTCTGACCAGCCTCTTCCTGGACCTTCCCAAGTCTGCACTGCACAATTCCCAGCCAGCACAGGAACACCACGCCCCCACTCCCTTTTAGTTACTGCACTTTATTTCCATTATTTCATTCAGCGCAATAATGACAAACTGATTATGGCTTAATGGCAGCAAGCTACTTTTAATGAGGACAAGTCTGGGTAGACACCGGCTTTCAGAGCTTTATTGATGTTTGCTGTCTTTATCCATACAGAAATGTAATGTATGACATTTTTCCCAAGAGTGGTATTACCATATATGTTAGTGTATAAGTATATATTATCTCCACGCACGCACACACACACACACACACACACACATGTTGTGTTTCCATGTTTTATGGGGACATTCCATAGGCGTAATGGTTTTTATACTGTACAAACTGTATTTGCTATTGCCCTACACCAACCCTGCACCTAAACCTACCCCTTACAGGAAACTTTGTGCATTTTTACTTTCTCAAAAAAAACTCATTCTGTATGATTTGTAAGCTTGTTTCTTCATGGGGACCTCAAAAATTTCCCCACAAGGTCAAAATTTACTAGTATTACTATCCTTGTGGTAAATTTCTAGTAAATTTTGACCTGGTCCCCATAACGTGATAAATACCAGGTACACACAAACACACACACACACACACGTACACACACACACACACACACACACAAAGCCCTCTGGGTAGATGAAGATAAAGGTTTATAACATCTCTAAATACCCTAGTAAAATTTATAGATGCACAAATATTACTAAAATCTATATAATTAATTGTTATGATATGTAGAGACCATACTGTATATGTTAGTATATATTAACATACATATATACTGTATATGTTATATATATATATAAAACATATATGTCATACAGCATAACTAATTCATATATATGCATGTTTATAAAAAAGAACATATACGCAAAAATACTGTTGTATTTATAAATATAAATACTGCATATAAACATATCTATGTTTTTCTTATTAATGTTTAACATACATGTCTATCTTTTATATTTACATATATAATATCAACATTTATTGACACTCTCCTCTGACTTTTATTCATCTACCCCTGCATCCACTCAGCTCAATCATCAAGGACACTTCAAACACACACACACACACACACACACACACACACACACATTCACTCACTCCCTCACTCACACACACACACACACACACA
>NW_015642068.1:125146-130594 GCF_001515625.1 Sinocyclocheilus rhinocerous | reverse complement strand
CACACACACACACACACACACACACACATCTAGTCTCACACACTCACACTCTCACACACACACACACACACACACACACACACACTCACTCACTCACTCACTCATCATATACTGCCATCGTCTACTATCTCTGCCTGACATCTTCACACCTGTTCTGTTGTCACTCATCTGCCTTCAATGTTCAGTAAATCACCCGCACCTGAGTTCTGCTACATCTGCTTACTTATTGTGTTTCAGAAGCCTAGACCACTAACTCAGCGTATTCAGATCTTCCCATGTCAGTGATAACATGACACTAGTTCATCAGCTACATAGAGCTCTCATTGCTGCCATTTCCGAACCCTCCACTGTATCTGCCTCTGCCACTGTCTCTCTTCAGGGGCTAGTAGTGCCACACTAGTAGCCATAAGTCCTTTATTATCTCTCCCTATGTTTCCTTCAGCCTCTTGTCATCTCTCCAGCCCTATGGCTGATCCCACTCAAAACTGAGGACTGCCATGGCTTTCTGTTGCAGTGCTCCCTCAATATAGAAATGTTGTGCTTACAAAGTTGTGTGCCTGTACTTGAAATGTGTGCTATTATTTTTCTAAATGATTGAACAATTAAACATTTTGCCTGCTGTGTGATGGGACCCAAAAATCCTATTGGCGTACAGTGATGACAAGATGACAGCATAGTTTTGTTCTGGAAAAAATACCTTAGCATCGTGGCAGTGAGTGGCAAGCACCAGTCACACTTTCTTCAGAACATTTAAAAATCAGGTTTATTTATGCATTTTCTTGCTATGCTCCCTACTGTGCATAAACCACTGAAACACCACAAACGCTGCGTCCTACTCTTCCGCTCTCCTGGGGTCTGGTTTGCATCCTGACAGGTACATTCTCCCAATGCAATGAAGAGGGCTAAGACTGAGCATAGACAGGCGACTCCCACGAGGGCTCTCAGAGCGGTTAGGATGGGACACAGACAGAGCGCCGTAATCAGGGTTCAGCATCATACAAGGCTAATGTGGCCATGCACGGCCTTCTCTGTAATGGATGCTGTCAGAAACCGACATCTCCCTGATGGAGTGTGCAGAGACCCTGGCGCTCCCGCAGGAAATTACAAGCCTGTGTGGTCTTGTTTTTAGCTTCTGGTGGAACAGATAACATAATCACTCAAATCTGGCAATCTTTGCATTAGCATTATTGTCAAGCAATCGAACCAAGTGAAAAGTGTTTATTATGACCTTGTTTTTAGCTCATAACAACCATCTTCTGAGCCGAAACAAAATCCTGCACCAGAAATTTGATTTTAAATTACACACGATATTAAGTTAATGTCATTATGTCAACAGAACTCATCCAAATGATGTTTAATTAAACCAATAAACTATACTTTTTAACTTGCAACCGTGTATTTAATGAAGTTGTGGTAATTGGATCCTTGAATTTCTTATAGAGTGTATGATGTGCCTCAGTTTCACACTGCATGCATAATTATTCATTTGTCTTCATTTGCTGAGATAATGTAAAGGACTGTGTTTTATGTGCATTTGTTGGATTTCTATTGTCTAAATTGTTGGGATTTTTGCTTGCGTTTGTGGAGCAGGGCCCCGGGGCCAGCTAGGGACAATAAGCACAAGGGCTGGCTGCACACCAGCAAAGAAGTGTCAGCAGCTGCTCTCTCTCGGGGGGGAGTTGGGTTGGTTTGTAAAGAGCACAACTAGAATTACAAGGCGCACTTATTTATAGCCTTTTCATTTCTAAAGCCTAAACATATTTCTATGAAAGAGTTCAAATCAAATCACAGTAAGTCATGTCATCTAGCAATATATGTGGTGAGGATATGACTAAACGTTCAAAGTGTTATTCTTCTGAGTCTGACACTATAAGCTGATCATATGCATGGACTTAAAAGAACTGAGACGTCATCTGGTGTAGATGCTTGGAGAAAAATATACTGGAGAAACGTATGTCTTAGGTCTTAGGTCATAAAACACCTCCATGACATTGTGGTGCTCGTTCGTGCACAAGTCACCAGGGTGTTCTGGGTGTGTTGGAAGGTTTCTTACTGGCTTCTAAAGCTATGATCTGAAGTGTGATTGTTTTGAAAAATGAATTTGAATTTGAAAAGGATTTGATCATTATAGCTCAAAACTGTTCAGATAAAATAAATCTCACTCATACAGTGCTGATGCTACTATAATCGTGCGATGAGATTTAGGTAGCCACATCTATGGTCAAGAGGAAAGTTAAAGCATCTGAATGTAGTTCTGTGTATTTATGAGACGTTGTGCCGTAAAGTAATCTGCCCTTTTCACAGAATTTCGTTTCCAGAACAGACGTTTGAGGGGAAAGTAACTAGGGCTGCCCCCTACTAACCTTTAGTCGACGAGAAGAAGCTTGGTCGACCAAAATTTTACTAGTCGCGTAGTCGCAGAAAAAAAAATCCATAGGAAGTGGTGAGGTCACGCAGTCCGTGACGGACAGATCGTTAACGGCTGGATTTTGTGGTAATACAGTACATCCAAACGCTCGCCTATCATTCATCGACCTCAAATATGGCTTATCATCTGAAATATGTAAGTAGTAGCAACTTTACATGGCCGCTCAATCTAATATTAACCTAGAGAAATAGTAGCGCGCTCACAGCATGACAGATGCGCTCACTTGCTCTTAAAATACTCCGTCATTTTGGTCATACAGATAAGAGTAATACATCTTTCGAATCTGTAAAGCCTCTACCTTTATTTGTGTGCACTCACAATAACAACAAAACACTGCGTTTTTGTAAAATAATGAAAGTAAACGGTGCGCTTTCTGCCGTCTCGGTCTCTGTGAACTTGAGCGCGGAACTCTGTGTATATTTGCCGTGTATACAGACATGAAAAATTCTAATTCAAATCTGAAACAACAAATATTCTCAGATTATGTAATCCGTATGAAACTTGCATGCAGGCGCATCACTACTGCGGAGATGACGAGTCAGTGTCGCCGACTTCATCTCTTAAGCCGAAATCACAGAAAACACTAGTTTATCAATAGATTATTAAAATGTTCATGCAGTTTAATCTTACTGTTTTTCCCTGACACATTACTTGCTGTGGCAAGCTTTATGCGTGCGCTTGAGCGCTTATTAGGCTATGTAGGCAATTAAAGGCTCCTTAGCATGATTTAAATAGTTTATTAATAAATGTGCGATTAGTCGATTCATGCTTAAAATGAACGACTACTAGTCGACCAGAAAACTCTTTAGTCGAGGGCAGCCCTAAACGAGACAAAGACGTTCATCTTATCAGAAGTAAGTGTACCATCATAATGATTTTGAAACTGAGTAAAACCATGCATACAGTTGCTTTAATGTTGGCCATGCAGTTTAATCTTACTGTTTTTCCCTGACACATTACTTGCTGTGGCAAGCTTTATGCGTGCGCTTGAGCGCTTATTAGGCTATGTAGGCAATTAAAGTCTCCTTAGCATGATTTAAATAGTTTATTAATAAATGTGCGATTAGTCGATTCATGCTTAAAATGAACGACTACTAGTCGACCAGAAAACTCTTTAGTCGAGGGCAGCCCTAAAAGAGACAAAGACATTCATCTTATCAGAAGTAAGTGTACCATCATAATGATTTTGAAACTGAGTAAAACCATGCATACAGTTGCTTTAATGTTGGCTGATATACCTCAGAATGAGTTATGCGCCAACCAAGCCCAATATGAGCAATAGTAACACAGATGCTTGCCTTAGCAAACACGACAATGATTGTCATGTATGCTTGTTTAAAAGCGTGTACTTTTCTGCAGCCTAATTTATCCACTTATTTACCTACATTCGTTCAGGGCTATTCCAGCATTTTCTGGCTGAGGAATGTGGTCAGGGTTGCCAACTTTGGTTGCTCAGCTGGAGTGAGATTTCAATGACTGAATCAATCAAATACCCCTAGCTGGATCCAACAATGTGTTTATAATTTCATCTTAATACTATAAATATTCCATACGATTAATGTGGTACTAGATGCACTTTTTAGAAATGTTCCTCTCATTTATGCTGATTAAATGCCTAATATTGCTTCTAAGGTAATTTACCATCAAGTTAGATATTTTACTGGCTAGTTTATTAAGAAAACAAATCCAAAAAAATAAATATAAAATATTTTATGTGTGGCAAAAAGTGTATAGTATGTAAATGTTACAATATAAACTGCATACTTCAGTTGTAAATCAGAAAGGCAGTTTTAAATCTAAATTATAGACGATAAAAACCCAAAAGCAAACAAGATGTTAACATGTCACTCCTCTAAAAACATTAGCTGTCATTTATTTTTCCTGTAAATGCAGGCTCTGCTCCTTGTTAGAATTGGTCCCATTCCAGTTACTCTTCATATAAAAATGATTATTTGTGCTTATTTCTTTGCTGCAGTACAAACACTACTGTAAGTGATGTTACTGACAGCGCACTATTGATTTAATTTTGTGCCCAGGTGTGTGTTTTGGCACAACAAACATCTATCTCACCTCTGTTTCTTCATTTTCTCTGTACTGTAGACATTGCGAAGGGCTGGGCGATATGGCCAAAAAATATCATGATCACAATATTTTTTCCACATCATATAATATTGACATTTATTTTGATATTCATTTGCCATTAATGGGGAAGGAAATGCGGTTACACTTTATTTCGATAGTCCACTTTAGACATTCTATTAACTATAAGTAACTTTGTAACTACATGTCAACTACATGTCAACTAATTCTCATTAATTTGCAACTACATGTCTACTAACTCTCAGAGTAGACGGTAGGTTTAGGGTTAGTAGAATAAGTTGACAAAGAAAGTGTTAGAAGATATTAAGCAGACAATCTACTAATACTGTACTAACTGCTAGTTGACATGTAGTTGCAAAGTTACTTACTGTTAATAGAATGTCTAAAGTGGACTATCGAAATAAAGTGTTACCGGAAATGCTTTCCACATGTTTGTTAGGCCTTGAGAATGAATGTAAAGTTAATTTGTTTGTTCACAATTAAACTCCACAGAGCTACCTTTTAATTTAGAGCCCCATGAAATTTATATTTATTTTCCCCTTTTTTTTTTCCTGGATTCTGTGTTTTATGATTCAATACAAATTTATCATAAAAATGGTGTCTAATTACATGAATTAATCAAACTTTAACAATTCAGTAATTATTATTATTATTATTATTTTATTATTACTTGTGAATTACATGTTAGTATACTACAGTGATATTTTTCTGTCATAATTTCAAGTTAAACCAGACTTTTATTTTGACGGGTTGTCGTGCAGGTCTTTCGGTTTCAAAAGGGTTTAGTTTTAAAGTAGGGTTGGGAAAAGAAAATATCAGGTCCCACTTTATATTAAGTGGCCCTAATACCTGTGTACTTACATAGTAACTAGATGTGTACGTAGTATGTAACCACAGTGTAAGTACACATTGGTACATAC
>NW_015642068.1:124116-125136 GCF_001515625.1 Sinocyclocheilus rhinocerous | reverse complement strand
AACACTCCAAAGAGAAAGGAACAATTGAAATCGCATCATATGACCCCTTTAAAATGTGATGAAAACAATTATTTTACAACAAATCACTGCATTTTTATTTTTTGTCAAATTAGATGCTGCACAACAGCTCTGTAGAACTGTATAAATTAATGAAAAAAAAATACCTTGGTTGTACTATTCTTAAAAAATAATAATAATAATTATTATTATTATTATTATTTTATATTTAAGGTATTTAAATCATGCAGACAAATTAACTTCATGTTAATTACGCTATCTTACACTGTGGTTACATACTACGTACACATCTAGTTACTATGTAAGTACACAGGTATTAGGGCCACTTAATATAAAGTGGGACCAAATATCATTAGATCAGAATAAAACAACTTAAGTCAATGTAAAGACTCGACCATGCTAGAAAATCAACTGTGAATTTATATAACTACTTGCGAAACTTTTCAGTTTAAACAAGGTTAAAGCTTTTCAAACTTTACAGAAGTTAGTTTACTGAAACTTACATACAAAAGAGAGAGAAATCATACAGGTAACTTAAACATTTGGGTCCATTCACTGTATTATATAAGCAAAACTACATTCATGAGTTACTGTCAGGCTGACTTAACCTTGACTTTAATATTAAATAACGACAGGGAAGATAAGACAGCTTGTGTGAAATTCTTTCAATTACTCTGGATTTAGACACATATGTCTGTTAAAGTATGACTCCATTAACACGAATGCATAATGAGATTTTTATAACAATGTGGAAAGTATTATCTGTCCATTTGCAAGCAGCCACAAGTACTCGAACCTCAATTATTCACCTTCTCAAAGCCCCCTCCTGTTTTCTATATCTATTGCATTCACCTTCTTTTTATGTGCATATATTTGAAGGGTTCTCAAGAGGATTGCTGAGAGGAGATGTGCAAAGAAGGGACTAATCAAGCACACACACACACACACACAGACACACACACACACACACACTCACTCTCACACACACACACACACACTCAC
>NW_015642068.1:106739-123958 GCF_001515625.1 Sinocyclocheilus rhinocerous | reverse complement strand
AAACACACACACACACACACACACACACAGACAAACACACAGAGAGAGCGAGAGAGAGAGAGAGCTGCAACAAATCCAGCATTAAGACACTTTAACTTTAAACTGTTGCTTACGAGTCCATAATTCATAATAACACTTTATCTAAAGTGCATCTGCTGTTGTCTCTCACATCAAAATCCAGCCACATATGTGTTTAGAGCTGTTTAAACGCTGCTTGATCTGTGCAGATTTCTCTCCTGATTCAGACCAGAACACTTTTTCACTGGAGGAAGAGTTATTATGGATTATGGACTCAATGGTATTTTAGTTAAAAACATCTTAATGCTGGATGTGTTTCAGCTTTTGTCTTCTCCAGATGTTAACTGATGGACTGGAGTGCTGTGGATTACTTGTGGATTATTGTGATGTTTTTATCAGCTGTTTGGACTCTCATTCTGACGGCACCCATTCACTGCAGAGCATCCATTGCTGAGACACTGATGCAATGCTACATTTCTACAAACCTGATGAAGAAACAAACTCATCCTGATCTCGGATGAACTGAGGGTGAGTAATTTAGCAGCAAATTTTCATTTTTGGGTGAACTATTCCATTAAGGTTTAACAATAAAACAGTCTCTTCCTCAAACCAGAAGTGCTGCTGCTTGGTAGCCATGGTTATAACTTCATTCTTCTGTTTTGTTTGTTTGTTTGTTTGTTTTGTGACATTTTCCTGTTATACAGTCAGACAAGCGCAGATTGAATAAGCCAGCAGGCTACAAGTAAAGGTGTTTATGTACAGAGCCGCTTGTGACCTTTACCTGATTGATTTGCATGGGTCACTAGTGAAGGACTGTGTGCGTTCTTGTGGTGCCACCACCCAATCAGTAGTGTGATGCCATCATTTCATACCGCTCAAGAGTGATTGATTGCATGGCATTGGCAGCTCACGTGATGCATGGCTTAAATATATATATAAATATAAGCAACTGCAATTGGGATGAATGAGAATGCTAATGGATAGCTTTCTCTCTGTATTGTAAACCAACTTGAAAATATGATTGAATAATCATGATTGGTCAGTGAATGATCTTTTAGGTTTTAGGCTATGTTTGTGATCGTAGGCCTTTTTGAGTGAACGTGCCAAAATGATTAATTTTTGACTCAAGAACTGAAGTGCATAAGCTCAGATCAGCGAGGCCTGCAACCAATCAATGCTTAGAAGAAATACAAAACCTCCAATTCATCTCAAATCCAAAGGAACTATGTTTAATGCATTTACTGAGTTGTTTCAAATATTAAGAATTAAAGCATAAAACTAAATACATATTAGCTACTATTACCAATAATGGTTCATGTGAACAATGATCGGTCATGATCCTGCTATTGGTTCCTTTGTTCAATGTGTCATGTTGTGATTGGTTGTCTTAGTCATGTGTCTTGTTTCTCATTGGTTGGATTGTGTCATGTGACCTGTATTGTTTGGTATAAGTAGCCCTCATGTTGCCATTGTCTCTCGTCGAGTATTATTTGTGTAACCACAGTGTTGTGAGTTTGACCATGTTCAAGTTTATGTTTTGCCAAGCCATGTCTTTGCTCATTTTTTGGATGTCATTAAACTATTTTGCTCATTGATAACTGGAGACCAATTACTTTATTAAACGTCGACTATAAGATTTTAGCCTTAGTTTATGCAAACAGGTTGAAAAGTGGTTTAGGTAATATAATTGGTGAAACCCAAACTGGTTTTATGGCTAAACGTCATATTAGTTCTAATATTAGGCTTGAATTGACCTATTATTTTGCTAGATATTAGACATTAGACAAGTCTTTCATGGAAAAAAAGTAAGTTACTCCAAGGAGGGAATTTTATTGGAATTCTAAGAAGTTAATTGGAAAAAGGTGTGTCTGCTGCCTTACTAATTTTGCATTTCTAATAAAGTAAGAGAAATTCATGTAAAGATCTTACATAAAATCTATCCAACTGATATTTTACTTTCCAGGTTTATGGACAGTGGTAAAATATGCTCTTTTTGTAATAGCTTTGAAGAGTCTATATCTGTGAGTGCACAGGCATTTTGGAAAGATTGTTTCTTTACTTTCTCTGCTAAAACTGGATCAGTAATAACTTTGACCCCAAAATCAGTTATTTGTTATTATGACAATGAAAATTAAAAATTAATTGAAAATTACAGTATTCTGATGGCAAATTCTTTATTTACAAATGCTGATCATCTAAATCTCCTCCCTTGTGCAAAGCAGCTTGTAATGAAACTACAATTACTGCGTGTAAATATGTGTTATTATTATTATTATTATTATTATTTGTTCTATATCTTTGGAGCTTCAGACTTGATGCCTGAATTTGTTTTTGTAGTGTTGTTCACAAGTTCTTTAATAAAAAAAGAAAAGAAAGATTGGTTAGATTTAGTGCTCAAGAAAAGAGAAATCACAGAGTAAAACTGAAAATATTCTTTAGAACTCTTTTTGATAAGATTTTGAGTGGATTCTGTTATTATTCAGCGGTGAGTTCATTTGCTCTCTCGTGGCATGATTTGATTCACGTGAACGTTGCGTGTAGTACACGAGGTCCTGGGCTGGTGTGGTTACACGTGGTCTGCGGTTGTGAGGCCGGTTGGATGTACTGCCAAATTCTCTGAAACGCCTTTGGAGACGGCTTATGGTAGAGAAATGAACATTCAATTCACGGGCAACAGCTCTGGTGGACATTCCTGCAGTCAGCATGCCAATTGCACGCTCCCTCAAAACTTGCGACATCTGTGGCATTGTGCTGTGTGATAAAACTGCACATTTTAGAGTGGCCTTTTATTGTGGCCAGCCTAAGGCACACCTGTGCAATAATCATGCTGTCTAATCAGCATCTTGATATGCCACACCTGTGAGGTGGATGGATTATCTCGGCAAAGGAGAAGTGCTCACTAACACAGATTTAGACAGATTTGTGAACAATATTTGAGAGAAATAGGCCTTTTGTGTACATAGAAAAAGTCTTAGATCTTTGAGTTCAGCTCATGAAAAATGGGGGCAAAAACAAAAGTGTTGCGTTTATAATTTTGTTCAGTGTAGTTGTTGACTAAATGCAATGGTGCATTTTGGTTGATTTTTGAGTGATTTTGGTTGATGGCGAGCCTGGAAACGAAAAAAGGAAGTTAATCATACAGGACCCAGACAGTATCTGCATTTAATTGTTTTTTCCTGCTCAAGGTAAAACTTTTCCTGCATAGAGACTGTTTTCCATAGGGAACTGAGATAAGTAAAGAGCAAACTGATATCAGTGATTGAACAATTGGAAATTGAACCTGTCGTCAACGTGTGTGATATCACAATCTTATTCAACATTTAAGGACTGTGAGAGCTGGTTGAATCTGAAGAAATCTATCATCTGTTGTGTGAAACGGACAGTGCTTTGATCAAGTTTGTTTTCTTTGAATGGATGTAATTTATACGGAAGAGGATTAGGGCCAAGCAATAATAAAAAAAAAATTAAACCATCTCGAGATTAAACTCATTACATTTCGAGAATAAAGTCGTTATGTTTCGAGAGAAAAAGTCGAGATAAAATGTTGAGAATGAACTCATTAAATTACGAGAAAAAAAGTCGTTATGTTTCGAGAAAAAAAGTCGAGATAAAATGTTGAGAATAAACTCATTAAATTGCGAGAAAAAACTCATTAAATTTTGAAAGAAAGTCGAAATAAAATGTTGAGAATAAACTCATTAAAGTACGATAAAAAAAAAAGTCGTTAAATTGTGAGAAAAAAAATTCTAGATAAAATGTTGAGAATAAACTCATTACATTTCGAGAAAAAAACTCGTTACATTTCGAAAAAAAGTTGAAATAAAATGTGAGAATAAACTCATTGAATTTCGAGAAAAAAGTCGAGAATAAACACACTCGTGTCATGTTCACTTCATCTCATTGGACAGTGTTATTTAGCGTCTGGGGTGGGTCGGAGAGTAATGCACTGGGGATTAGCGATGATACGATCGACTGGGTTCGAGTCTTTTGCTAAACGCGCTTTTCTTCCTTTTCTCATCAAATATCACATCGGAAAATTGGAAATCAATTGCTTTACGAGCAATTTAACTCAGACGCTAAATAACGCTGTCCAACGAGATGATATGACACAAGTGTGTTTATTCTCTAATTTTTTTCTCCCAATTTAACGACTTTTTTCTCGTAATTTAATGAGTTTATTCTCAACATTTTATCTCGACTTTTTTTCTCGCAATTTAATTAGTTTATTCTCAACATTTTATCTCGACTTTTTTTCTTGAAGTTTAACAATTTTTTTCTCGAAACATAACAACTTTATTCTCTAAATTTAATGAGTTTAATCTCAACATTTTATCTTGACTTTTCTTCTCGCAATTTAACAACTTTTTTTCTCGTAATTTAATGAGTTTAATCTCAACATTTTATCTTGACTTTTTTTCTCGCAATTTAACAACTTTTTTTCTCGTAATTTAATGAGTTTATTCTCAACATTTTATTTCGTCTTTTTTCTCGAAATTTAACGAGTTTCTTTCTCGAAATTTAATGACTTTTTTTCACGTAATTTAATGAGTTTATTCTCAACATTTTATCTCAATTTTTTTTCTAGCAATTTTATTTCTTTTTTTCTCGTAATTTAATGAGTTTAATCTCAACATTTTATCTTGACTTTTTTTCTCGCAATTTAACAACTTTTTTTCTCGTAATTTAATGAGTTTAATCTCAACATTTTATCTTGACTTTTTTTCTCGCAATTTAACAACTTTTTTTCTCGTAATTTAATTTTTTTTCTGGCAATTTTATTTCGTTTTTTCTCGTAATTTAATGAGTTTATTCTCAACATTTTATTTCAAATTTTTTCTCGAAATTTAACGAGTTTCTTTCTCGAAATTGTATGAGTTTATTCTCAACATTTTATCTCCAATTTATTGTTCTCGCAATTTAACGACTTTTTTTCTCGTAATTTAACAAGTTTTTCTCGAAACATAACGACTTTATTCTAAAAATTTAATGAGTTTAATCTCAACATTTTATCTCAACTTTTTTCTCAAAATTTAACGACTTTAATCTCGAGATGGTTTATTTTTTTTTATTATTGCTTGGCCCTAATCCTCTTCCATAAATTTACTTTGAAGTGTTTATTTCTTTTGATTTTATTTTATTGCAAGTGTTTTATTTGATTTTTTTAAAGGAAAAGGCCTACAGTTAAGGGAACAATTATAAAAAAAAAAAAAAAACATTCTTACCTTAGTTGTGGTCTCCGGTCATGCCTCAGCAATTAGCCCCCCACCCCCCACCCCCCACCGAGTCGAACGTATTGGTCCAAATAAACAAAAAGGAATAACTATATTACAAGTTATGCAACCCGTTACAGTAGTCTCTCGATATCTGCTGTGTATTTTCCCTGCCAGATGAGTGATGAGGCCTGAAAAGGGTTTTCACAACATTTCCCGGGCATCTACATCTGTGAGTGCATGTGGAGCTCTGAGTCTTGTTAGTAAGTGAAGATGTCCGCTCGGGGCCTGTTTACACTTGCTAATGAGCAGCGTGTGTGGATTAAAGGCCATGACAGTCGCAAACTGATGCTTCTCAAGCTGCGGCTTAATCACTCAGTCTTCCTCCGTCACCGGCTTCCTCTTTGCATAGACGCTCAATCACGAGATCCATATAAGAATCAAACCAGCAATCCATGAATGAAACCTGCTCCTGAAGATCGAATCAATTGATTCAAATCAAGAAATCGCTACTGTCAAATAGCTTTCGCATCAATGCGTTTACCTGCTGCAGATTATACACACTGTTTTAATAGTTTTTTTCAAAACGTACTCCAATAATCTTTATTTACAAGAAAACAATATCTACTATTTGCTTAGACTTTCTACTTCAATTTGATTCAATGCATTACTTGCTGTTTCTTTGTAATAATTTGTGAAATTTTCACAACTTTTCTGAGTAAAAATTGTTTCAAAGTAAATTCCTACACCATTTTTTATTGTATAAAGGTGCTAGATCACATCATTTTCAAAACACAACTTTCAATGTATTCAAAAACGTGTAGTTGTTGTCTGCTGAAGGTATTTTGGGAAGATGTTTTATCAGCTGAACAATTGGCATGTTGTTCAACAACAGTACAGTCCATTGAAGATACTGCACTTTTATCCCTCACAGCCTCGTCTTCATTCCTGTCAAACAATAAATATAACGATAGCCTGACTGTGGTTTATTCAAGCGTCTCGGGCCAGTTCATCACAGTGTGTACATCATCTCAAATTCAGGAACTAATGTGGGATTTAAAAGGCGATCTCAAATTAATTCTGAGTGGTGCACAACCATATACTAAAAATGTGTCTCTTAGTGAAATATGTTGTTCAGTCATGAGTCATGACTTCCTACATTTAAAAAAAAAAAAGTGTAATGCATGACACGAATGTAGCAACACAAACACATGCACCTCTCTCTCTCTCTCTCTCTCTCTCTCTCTCTCTCTCTCTGTGGGAGTGTGCAGTAATTAGGTAGTCAGACTGTGTTTACAGATGCAAAAGCACTCTAATTTATTCCAACAGTTAGCAGTAATTCCCCACTTAAATTTATAGCTCCCCTCCACCACGAGGAGAGAGTCGGGAAAGGAATGAAAAATAGAGAGGCAGAGGGAAAGAGAGATGGAGACGAGGGAAGCAGACAGCCCTATGTTATTGACCACGAGTTGTAAAAACACCACAGCGAGCTTCTGTCTTTTCTCCCTCACTTGGACGTCAGCTATCGATCTTATGTGCTCATGCTTTAAATTGCTAGAAATATGACCTTTTCAATCAGAGTAAGGCTGCTGAAAAATGACCTTTTGTATGAGACCAAGCTGAAGTTCTGTGGTAAGTGTCAAGGATTACACACAATGACTTTTTATGTATTGTTTTGTATTTATTTGTTGTATTATTTATTATTAGTGCTTTCTAAGGAAAGCAGGGTATTACTGGGCCAAAAGACTTTTCAGCACTGATTTCTGGGAAAATCTGAAGGAAGTGAAGTAGACCTGCATATTACACAATATTCATAACATCGGTTAGCAATTCTACAGTTAGTAAAAGAGATGGGGATGTTGGATGTGTAAAAGGGTCATTTTTTAAAATGACTTACATAACTGCATGGAAATAGAAATGGGGCACTTTGCTCTTGTGTGCTCCCATTATTTTTTCTCTTTATTTGCCCTTCTCTCTGTCGATTCATCAGGAAAATGAGCCTGAATTTTTAGTATTATGCTGCTTCTGTCTTCTCTATGCTATGTGCTTAACTGTGCATCTGCACTAATAGTTAATATTCCAGCATCGGGAACGAACGATTGGCTGAAGGCTGACTTTCTCAAAACATTTCACGTCTGACCTCCAAATCATACCTAGACATGATCAATATCAGTATGCAACTGAACAGCATTCGGCATTGTACTCGACTGTATATTGCAAAAAACCTGTCGGTCACATCTGCCCTCAAAAACCAAAGCAAAACAAAGAACTCACTTTTAGATGTTTGATGTAGACATTAGAGAACAACAGATAGAGCCCTAGGGCAACACACAGGCCTGATGAAGACATGATGACCTATCAACATGATGTTGTTAATCAATTTGACCCCTAGATAATCCATTATGCTCTTAACACACAAGTGTGTAAGCAACGACCACGGTCAAACTGCAGTCGATAGCCACATGGCTGCAAGCACCCGGTTTTCCAAATTCTTAGTATTTACTGTTGTAGAAATGCAGAAAGTGTTCTGTCTGGGTTATATTATGAGTGGTACATAAACATAAGCTGGTCAGGATGGACCATTTAGCCCATGCTTCTAGATCCAAAGAAAAAATGCTTTGAAATCTTTAAACAAAGTGTAGTAACATCCTTTTTTAGCTGACTCTTATAGAGTAAATAATGTAATCTTTCATGAATCTGCAACTAATTGGTTGATAACTTGTGATAACAATGTGTTTTTGCATGTATCGTTCTTACTTTTTCTCTTTATAGCTTCATAGTGTCTTTTCATAGCATAGAAAATAATAAAGGTTATTCTATGGTTCAGCTTCAGCTATGTCATAATTATTCAACAGTGCTGTTTTAAGTCACTTATTTGTATGTGTTTTCAACACAATTGAACCTTTGGAAACTCTATAACAAGACTTAATTAGCTTGAGCTGTTACACATACATCATTTCAGTCCATGCGTGTGCTGTTGAGTAGCAAATATGGCCATCAAAGGAGCTCTTACAAAGGCTATAGAGAAGAAATTGTTTCATTACATTAGAATGTATGCCTGGTGCAAAAAAGGTGCAATTCCTATGGTCAAACATGGAGGTGGACCAGTCCTGTTGCGGCAACATCAGGAATGAACGATTGGCTGAAGGCTGACTTTCTCAAAACATTTCACGTCTGACCTCCAAATCATACCTAGACATGATCAATATCAGTATGCAACTGAACAGCATTCGGCATTGTACTCGACTGTATATTGCAAAAAACCTGTCGGTCACATCTGCCCTCAAAAACCAAAGCAAAACAAAGAACTCACTTTTAGATGTTTGATGTAGACATTAGAGAACAACAGATAGAGCCCTAGGGCAACACACAGGCCTGATGAAGACATGATGACCTATCAACATGATGTTGTTAATCAATTTGACCCCTAGATAATCCATTATGCTCTTAACACACAAGTGTGTAAGCAACGACCACGGTCAAACTGCAGTCGATAGCCACATGGCTGCAAGCACCCGGTTTTCCAAATTCTTAGTATTTACTGTTGTAGAAATGCAGAAAGTGTTCTGTCTGGGTTATATTATGAGTGGTACATAAACATAAGCTGGTCAGGATGGACCATTTAGCCCATGCTTCTAGATCCAAAGAAAAAATGCTTTGAAATCTTTAAACAAAGTGTAGTAACATCCTTTTTTAGCTGACTCTTATAGAGTAAATAATGTAATCTTTCATGAATCTGCAGCTAATTGGTTGATAACTTGTGATAACAATGTGTTTTTGCATGTATCGTTCTTACTTTTTCTCTTTATAGCTTCATAGTGTCTTTTCATAGCATAGAAAATAATAAAGGTTATTCTATGGTTCAGCTTCAGCTATGTCATAATTATTCAACAGTGCTGTTTTAAGTCTCTTATTTGTATGTGTTTTCAACACAATTGAACCTTTGGAAACTCTATAACAAGACTTAATTAGCTTGAGCTGTTACACATACATCATTTCAGTCCATGCGTGTGCTGTTGAGTAGCAAATATAGCCGTCAAAGGAGCTCTTACAAAGGCTATAGAGAAGAAATTGTTTCATTAGAATGTATGCCTGGTGCAAAAAAGGTGCAATTCCTATGGTCAAACATGGAGGTGGACCAGTCCTGAACAGGGTGTTTTGCTGTTAAAGGAAGTGGAATTATGACTGTACGAAGGACATCACAGATTATTTGATGTATCAGGCCATTTTGTCAAAGATTGTGAAGCCTTCGGTGCAGAGACTGGAGCTTGATGATCATTGGACGTTCCAGCAGGATGACCATCCCAAAGTATATATTTACATTTACTGAATCTTGGTTCTTGGTTTGTAGAATGATGTTGAGTAGCCTGGTAAAATATTTGGTGGTATTTGAAGAAAGCAGTGGCAACATGAAAACCAAAGAAACCTAAGTGATCTGGAAGCCTTTGCACATGAGGCATGGGCCAAGATTACAGCACTTTTATTGGATATTATAAAGAATAAAATATTTTCTACCAAATTTAACTTTTAATCATTTTGTACATTAATGTTTAGAGCCAGTTTGATTTCATCAAATTTACATCCTCAGAATGTGTATTAATACATTTTATATAATTGTTTACTGATGCCTTGTTTAATTGTTTTGATCAAATTTTGCTCATGGCAGAAGAATGTCTTGAAGGTCAAGGGGGTTGAATAATTTTGATTGCAACTGTACATATTTGCATACACCCAACTTTGTACAAGTTTGCATGTTTGAACATTTTTTTAAACGAATGAATGCAGATGCAACCCTACTGCTCTCTCCAAATTAACTCAGTCTGATTCTGTACCTCATCTGACTGCCTTTCATAGACTTATTAATATAATTTATTAACATCTTACATAAAACCAGCACTCGGCCAATCCTCAGTTACTGTCTTGCACATTCACTCGCTCTCATTTCACCAATAAATTCTACCAACCTTCAACCAGGCTAATTTTGAACTGGCTTTTTATAATTGTAGTTTGAAATCCTGATTCTCAGAGCCAGGCTTTTGACTGCCTTGGTAAATTCTGAAAGAGTTTGCATGGGATTTGGAAGTAGAATCGCTCACCAAATACTGTAGGAAAGTGTACTGCATCTGTCAGTGTCAGTATGACACCAAACACACATGGTAAATGCCGAACACTAGCACTGACTACAAAGAAAACCTCTGATAGAAAGAGATTCTGAAGAGTTTATTACTGAAGAGGATCAGCAGACTGCATTCATTCATTCAAACTACAAGATGCCATCCCCCAGTTCTATGCTATGTGCTTAACTGTGCATCTGCACTAATAGTTAATATTCCAACATCAGGAATGAACGATTGGCTGAAGGCTGACTTTCTCAAAACATTTCACGTCTGACCTCCAAATCATACCTAGACATGATCAATATCAGTATGCAACTGAACAGCATTTGGCATTGTACTCGACTGTATATTGCAAAAAACCAACACATCTGTTGGTCACATCTGCCCTCAAAAACCTTGTGGACTTCAGTTTGGCTTCCAATACAATCATCCCAACACTCCTCCAGACCAAACTAACCCAGCTCTCTGTTCCTAGCTCTATCTGTCAGTGGATCACCAGCTTCAAGAACGGTATACTTCCAGAGTGAGGAAAAGGGCTCAGAAAATTACTGTGGATCCCTCACATCCAAGTTATCCCCTTTTTGAACGTTTGCCGTCTGGCAAGCACTACAGAGCACCGAACACCAGGACTGCCAGGCACAAGAACAGTTTCTTCCCCCAGGCAATCGACCTCATGATCAGTTAAATACTCTCCCCATTGTGCAATAAAAATATCTGAAATACCACTTATATTTATTTCATACCACCCTACATCTTATTCTATTCTGTTTCATCTATATAGCACACCTGTACATACAATTTTTGTTTATTTATATATATACATATGTATATTTTATTCACATATCTTGATTTCTTATTATCTGTGTGTTGTTGATGTCTTCTGTCACCAAAACAAACTCCTTGTATGTGAAAACATACTTGGCAATAAAGCTCTTTCTGATTCTGATTCATTCATCCTTCAGGAGGGCGAACCCCAATGTTTCCATTGTGTGTGCCAATTTCTGATAGAATTCACTGTCAACATGGGTATCCCACAGGGTTATGTCCTGGCCCCCCTCTACATCTATACATGTACTAGTGTCCATCACAGCTCCAGCTCTCATGCCATCATGAAGCTTTCTCATGTCAGGTTTGGTTACAGTCAGTGATGACAACTCAATACCGTGGCAAAGAAAACACTACTATAGCCTGATGGGCAATTTAAAATGGCTCAGACAAAAGATTTGCCAGCAGGCAATTCCTTTAAATACATTTGTTACACTCTTGGTGGCAATGTATTTTTTATACTTCCCACCAGCCGTTGTTATACTTTTGTAAACATAATGAAACTGTGCTATGATTTGGTACATCTCAGATCATTTCATATGTTAATATATGTAAATTACATGTAAATTTTTCGAATAATACACTGTTTACCTTTGTGAAATAAGTACACTTTAGCATACTTTTAAAAAGATTTCTTATTACAGAAATAATATACTTTCAGAATTACTTCTGTCTTTGAAAACAAAAATATACTGTGTGTGTGTGCGTGCGTGTGTGTGTGTGTGCGTGTGTGTAATTACACATTTATAATAATAAAGTTTGAGATTTAGAACATTTAAATATATTAATATATAAATATATAATATAAATATATTAACTCTAACTTATATTAACTCTCTGTGTAATATCATTTCTTATTACAGAAATAATATACTTTCAGAATTACTTCTGTCTTTGAAAACAAAAATATACTGTGTGTGTGTGCGTGCGTGTGTGTGTGTGTGCGTGTGTGTAATTACACATTTATAATAATAAAGTTTGAGATTTAGAACATTTAAATATATTAATATATAAATATATAATATAAATATATTAACTCTAACTTATATTAACTCTCTGTGTAATATCAAATAACACACATAATACTATAATATAATATAATTTTACAGTTAAAATTATAATCAAGTATTTTACATGTGCTTTTGTCACAAATCAAAATAAGTGTACTTCTTTAAAGCAACACAAACATTATTAAAACATAATGACTTAAAATGTACTTTAAGGTAAAACTGAATTTGACATTATTACAAAGAACACGTTTTAAAATTATGAAAGTGTACTCAAGTACGGTTAAGTGGCTTTTTATTAATTTATATATTATCTGCAAGTACCGTTTTTATTTTAATATAGGCCTGTATACTTTTAATATATGAAGTACATTACAAGTGTACATTCAATACAGTTAAGTGCACTTTTTATAATGGTTCTCTTGCTTTATGCATTAAACAATAAAAAAAAATCAGAATGCAATTTAAATAAAAATGAGTGTGAAAATGCAAAGCAATAATTACCTTGGTGGGTTCATAGACCTGTGAGCGCTGCGTCTGAGAGATGCATGACGTATGTGAATGTATGCACAATGTCATTTCAGTTTTTTTAATGAGTAGTGTTTAAAAAGTCAGTATTATTATTGTTCTTATAGGGATTTAAAAAAATAAATAAATAAAGCGCATTTTATGCAGTGGAAATTTTCTGAGGAAAGGAGAGCCAGGCAGATGATAAAATTGGCATGCATAAATAAATAAATAAATAAATAACAACAATCCCATAGACCATAATCAATTCACTCAGACATTGCTAGCAAATTTCACAAATAAACCAGAGTTAAAGCAGAATATGCTATAAACTTGTGAAACTACTCAGAACACACTCAGTAAAAAAGGTACAAAAGCTGCCACTGGGGCAGTACCTTTGAAAAAGCTACATCTTTGCACCTTGTTTACCCCTAAAGAGTGCATATCAGTGCCTTAAAAGTACATACTGTATTAGTACCTAAACTGTACATTATAGTACCTTTTGAAAAGGTGCTGCCCCAGTGACAGCTTTTGTACCTTTTTTTTTTTTTTTTGGAGATTGCACCTTTACAACTTGATAGCAATGCCCTGACAGTCGCTACTGAATAAATAGTAAGTTTACAGGCAGATCTGAGAGCCAAATATAGCTACACCACACATCTGCCCCTAATACAACTGTGACAAGACCAGGAAAAGCTGGGAGAGATGTGGGGACTTTGGCACAATCCCTCGGCCAAACTATATAGCAGCACAGTTCCCAGTCACTCAAAGACGTTTCTTCTAATTCACTGCAGAGGAATGCAGAACAGCTTAACCTCTATAGACAGAGAAGCTCGCTAGGCAAACAGAGAGACAGTCAGTAAACAGGAACAGTAGGAGAGATTAGCTATCGCACAGACGCACTGCCCTGAGAGCCTAATTAAGATGAGTGTAGTTTGACACAACAGCAGACCCCTACAGTGATTCCTTCTACAGTGTCTCTATCAGTTCTAGTTTTCTCTTTGTCTGTCTCACACATGCTATTTTCCCCTTGTTTATTCCTGTCTTTTATATCTCACACTGTTATTGGTATTGTCGTATAAATTAGTCAGCTGTAAAATTGCAAAGCAATAACAGTGAAAATACTACAGGACACCAAACAGACTGCGGTTAACAGAGCCATATAGACTGGTATCGCATATATCTCTGCGCCAAATTCCACAGTCATTTTAAGGCAAGATTTGTCAGGGTAAAGGTCTACATTTTTGTTTTAATATGCCATTTTTTTTTTTGGCCAGAGTATGCAAGCCTGTTTCCGCCACTGATTAAAAATAAAAAAATTAGTAATTGTGGATTTTTCTCGCAGTAGCAATTTTATATCTTGCAATTCTGACTGCTTTCTCAGAATTGTGATATACATTAAACTTGCAATTGTGTGTCAGAATTGCAAGATATAAACATGCGATTCTGCGAAATAAAGTCAGAATTGTGAGATATAAACTTGCAATTGTAAGAAATTTAGAATTTACAAAGAATTCCTTTCCTCAGAATTGGACTCGCAATTGCAAGTTTATATCTCACAATTCTGAGAGAAGAAATCAGAATTGCGTGAAAAAAGTCAGAATTGCGAGAAATAAACTCGCAATTGCAAGTAAAAGTCAGAATTGTGAGATAAAAAGTCACAATTAACTAATATTGAAAAAAAAAAAGTTGCCAAAATGAAAAAACTACTTTTGTCTTTTGACACAAGACAGAAAATCAAGTTTTAAAAGATAATTTAAAAACTAATATGTACACTTTAGGTACTAATATACTACATTTAGGGGTAAAATAGGTACAAAAGTACAACTTTTGAAAAGGTACTTGCCACAGTGACAGCTTTTTTTGTGTGTGAGAGTTACAAACGTTTCATTTCAAACCTAAAGGTTTAGCCTCGTTAAAGACATGAAATCCTCTAAAACAAGTAGCTGAGTATGCATGTCGAAGGAGCTAGTAGCTAGTGACATTTCCTTATGTGTGTTGTTCTGTTGGGAAAAAATGGTGTGTTTACAATGTGTCAAGCCGTGTTGCACAAGCACGTCAACGAATGTAGCAAGCTAAGCTACTCTAGTCTAGAGGGGAAAAAATTGGAATTTTAGAAAATTTGAAAGTTGAATGCTACACTGCAAGCTACATGGCAAAGTAGTGTGATACATAGAAGCTATATATAAAGTAAGCTTTGATGTAATAGGCAACAACCAAAGGCAATATTAAATTAATGCAGACGCTTTGATCCAAAGCGACTTACAGTGCATTCAGGCTATAATTTTTTTATCAGTATGTGTGTTCCTTGGGAATTGAACCCACGACCTAACGCAATGCTCTACCACTGAGCCACAGGAACATTCAATATGTTTATTAATATACATTTCCAAAAGATGTACATATGAGTAGAGATAAGCTAATCATGTAAGGCCATGTTTTCTATCAGATGTGCATGCGGATCAACACATAAAGACCGTATTATTTGCCGTGTGAAGGCCACGGGCGTAGCATGTTTTGTTATGTGTCTTGGGCTTTTCACATTGCGTTTAACCTCGGGTTATTGTCTCTTTAAACCCTGACAGCTCCGGAGCAGGGTAAGCGCTGCTTTTGCACGGTTTAATCTTTCAGCGAGCTGTACGGAGCAGTGCAATGCGGAGTTAGAATACAGCAGTCATTTGTTTAGCAACAAACAAACATAAACTGAACGTTGCTTGCCTAATTAAATATTCGCATGCTTTATACAGTCACAGAAACATTTATGCACTGCATTTTCAGTTTTGGTGACGAATCGAAATGTAAATTGTGTTAATTCACCCCAAAATGAAAGTCCTGTCATCATTTACTCACCCTCATGTTGTTTTGATCCCTTAAGACTTTGCTTAATCTTTAAAACACAACTTCAGATGTTTTTAATGAAACCTGAGAGGTTTCTGTTCTTCCATTGAAAGTTCAAGTGACCAAAACTTAGAAGATCACAAAGGCGTCGTTAAAAACAAATCCATACGACTCAAGCAGTTTAATTTAAGTCTTCTGAAGAGACACAATCCATCGCTTTATATTATGATCAGATTTAGGCTTTTATTCACATATAAACACATACATAGAGTGCATCACATTTGGTAAAGAGGTACTATAATTTGACTTTTACACTGCCTTAAGCATCACATTAAAAAGCTGATTTGTTTATAAGATGGCGAAAGTGATTCTTGGGCAGCAAAGTGGACCAGACATGATGCCGATGGTCAAAAGTCTGGTTCTGCGTGACCCGACATATTGTCTGTGAGACATATAAGCTTTCAGGGGTGCACTGAGCATCTCAACATACTGACATGCTGAGCTTAATGTGCTTGTGTGGCTGCAGAAATGGACAGCGGAGTGTATTAGTGGCGTCCCCTGGCAGTGAGGGGTTTCAGTCATGGTGATTTGTCTTTTGCAGTCTTCAGACCAATGTCATCTTTGAGGTTGCCCTCTGCCTGCCAAGTCTTTGCTTATTCAATATATGACAATGAAGGCAGGCAACAATAGATACTTTTATCTTGCTCTTAGCATGTTTTGAAGCAGAAACATTGCCTCTTTTGAGCAAGATGCACTGCGATATTGAGTTTTGTACATTGTAATGCAGTCTTTGTTGGCCCTGATGCCTCAGAGCTAAGACACAAATGCAAGTGCACTCTCATACAAAAGGGTCTGGCTTGCTATTCTTTCACTCAGAGAAATAAAATAAAAGACGGTCGAGCATTTGGGTTTTTAGACCACTGTAGGCCAAAATATCCTTTATTTTATTAATGGTGCTTGCAAAGGCAAGAATCACTATTGTTATTGCTCATACCTAGAATTAGGGATTTGAACGAACTCCCCAACATAAAAATTTGAACTTTGCCGTATAACTCGTCCTGCACTGTTTGTGCTACATAAATGATGCCTCAAATGGTGAGGCTTGTTGAAGAATGATGTTCCTGTTCCTCAAGTCACCTTTATTTGTATAGCACCTTATACAATACTGATTGTGTCAAAGCAGCTTTACGGAGTCAGACAGGAAAATAGTTTGTCAATGATGCAAGAAGACAATTAGTGATCAAGACAGTTTTCGTCTGTTGGATGATAAAACAGGTGGACAAAAAAATCTAATTAAAAATATAACTATATTAAAACTAAGGATTCTATCCCATACCAAATAAGAGGAACAAATTGGGATTTATAAAGATTTATACAAACTTTCTGGTGCTCACATACCAGTAATTCAGCATCATTTATGAAAATGTAAAAATAAATCACAATATGAGTTAATATAATTATGTGTGCAAATGAGCAACTGTTTTTTTTATTTTTTTATTCCATCACTGAAATTAATTAATTTATATTAAAGATTTCCTAAATAATAATAATAATAATAATAATAAATGCCTACACACACAGAAGGGTCATGCCTTCAATGTAAAAAAATAAAAAATAAAAAATTGTAAATAATACCATTTCTGTCATGACAACTCTCGGAGGGATTGGCATGGTAATGTACATGACAATGTTAATGT
>NW_015642068.1:81849-106715 GCF_001515625.1 Sinocyclocheilus rhinocerous | reverse complement strand
ACTGCGCCATCTAGAGTTTCATGCCAGAACTCTGTATTTATTGAACTACGTTTTACAAGAAAGTTCTATTTCAGTCTTTCTACGTTTAATCCAGTGTGTTACTTGCTGTGTCTTTGTAATCATTTGTGAAATTTACTATCAATTTCTGAGTGAAAATTGTTTCAAAGACCTATTTTTTCAGTGTACCGCAGTTTTCTGAGAGCGTGCCTGGATTTCCTTGCCCACTGATGATGAGCGCTGACCCATAATATTTGTGGGTGTTCTGTAGGTGGAGTTGATGTGCTTGTACATATTGCGCTTGAATGTCGGAATACTTGCGATTTATAAATGGAGATTGACATTGCATAAATTGTTCATAGGTACATTTCGGAAACTGTTGTAAATTCACATTTAGTATCATTACATGCACATCTTTATAAATGACTCCAAAACACCCTAGAAAACAATGTTGCGTTCTATTCTGAAGGGCTCATCCGTGTGCTCTAACCCCTTCACGAGCGTCGAAGGGATGAAGGGTGTAGGGCACTAAAACACTGTTCCTTGGAATGCACTTTTGCGCCATCTTGCTGAGGTGCCATCAATGTATAATTAAACCTGTGCAACTAATCATGAGAGCAGAGTGTCCGTCAGCTGTATCCTTTTTCGCAAAGAGCCCTTTGAAGTGGCCAGTTTTGAGCTCTTTGGTTTGGAACGAATCTTCAGTATGGCGGCCATGATTGTTCTCACTCCAAAGCGTCTCATTTGGAACGCACACATCCTGAAAAGTGAAACCGACACATTTGATCGCCCCCTGGTGGCTGTCTGCAGTAAACCTCTTCATGTAAAGGAATGGGATGTGAAGCAAAATGAAAAATCTAATTACTCTAGTTTCCATCACAGTCATCAAGATTTTAGGTAGTTGCTAGAAACCATCTAGAAATGCACAAGCAGCTACCCTGAACGTGCATAGCGACGTGCTAGAAACCAGTCAGAACACCTTAGCAACAGCAAAGCAATGCTCTGTGTCCACCACGTGCAAGCAGCACTCACATTTTCCTCCGACAGATAGAACACTGAACACTGAAAAGGATGAGCAGAGAAGAAAGCAGAGATGGGCTGGAGCCCTTTGGGGGATGAGGAGAGAGCGTGTTTGCCTCAGTAAGCAGGAACCGGAGCGTGGGGGAGAATTCAGCTTATGCTGACCAAAGTAAAATCGCACTGTTCTGGTACAGTAAGAGGGTCATGATTCGTAAATTTCTCTTGCAGACAGAGATATGTCATTGTCTGGTGTGTGGTTGTGTGGTACACACAAATGTGTCTAGACATATTCAAATGCATTACTCAAAACACAATACATGCATTCAAATTATAGCACATTAAGGGTAATTTCTGTGCCTCCATATCGTCTGTTCACTGACCATCTAATGCATATCACACATAAAGTTTTTTGAATGCTGTTTTGTTTATAGTTGAATTCAGTAAACAAGATATGGACGAAAACAACTCTATGTTTAGTTTAATTTCAGCACAGTCTGCAGAGATTTCAGCTAATTTCTACTGTTTACTGCCACACTATTGCTATATCAACCCATTCTCCGAATTATTTTAACTCCGTGTCAAAACCTGAAGCATGATCGAGCGCCTTGTGCATCACTATTAAAGGGCATCAAAGTACCCCTATGCATCGCTATATTAATGAATTAGGAGCACCATCGCTTTCGATTATATACGTTAATAACCTGTGAAAGTGCACCTTAATGTAAAGTGAACACAATAATCAATTATCTATTGATTATTATTGCACACAACAGAAAAGGTTGGTATTTTTTTGGTGAAGTGTATTTTATTGTTTTTGAACTGTATCAGTCAACAACATTAAACTTGAAACAAAAATATACATCTTTTCTTTTACAGCACATTGGAACATTACTGAGTATAACTTCACACACACAGAAAAAGTGGTGAATACAAGTAAACTCACGTTAAACAATTCAGAAAAACAATCAAGTATTGCTAAGTTTGCAACACTGTGCATTCTGCTCTCATCAGGGCTGTGTTTGGACAGCTATTAGATGTCTTTTAAATGCAAAATTGCTTGCTTGATGTGGTTGTGTGACGAGCAAGCGAAAAACAATAAACAGTGCAATGACACAAAAATTAAGATAATACTGTTCTTACTTTTCATTTTAGTTGTTTAAAATAGCCCATAGAGCAGGCATCCATTTCTCCTCGGCCTCCTGGCATGGATAACATTCATATCTAATTTCTTACTTTTATTTGCATGCTTTTTAATGACATATATGCACGCTACAGCTAGGTCAGCACAAACGCCTTTCATTAGCACGTTGATCTGGATCCGTCTTATTCTGGCACAAATTAAGCCCTGCTCTTACCAGACAGAAGCAGGATGAGTCTTTCGAAGATGTTCGTGGTTACAGGGGTCAATGCAAGGGGTCTTATAGCATATATTGTTGGCCTATATAATTTGCATATGAAAAATAAACAGTTGCACACACCTATGGAATCAGATTATTATTAATTTATCATAGACCTGTATAAGTCACTTATACATATGCACATATATAACACATCCTTATACTGTAGATAAACAGTATGCAATGTACATATATAGCCATTCTGAAGTCCGTCAAAATATGCTGATATGCACAATACATACACAAGTATATGTGTATTTTTGGGTTTTAATAACTGTGAGAAACTTAGTTGTTTACTACTGTAATTGTTTTGAAGTCACTATAATGGTGATTAGTGATTAGTATATGTTTGGGATCTTGAACCTTGCATATTCATATTCATATTTCTGATCTAGTCATGTCAGAAGTGTGATATATATATATATATATATATATATATACACATACATACACACACATATACATATACATACTTACACTGTAAAAAAAAAAATTGCCAGAAATTTTAAAAGGATTAAAGAGTATTATTTTACAGTAAATTACTGTAGTCAGAAATTCGCTGAAATTAATGCATGCTGGGATTTTCTTACATATGACTGTGAATGAACAGCAGAATGATGCAAGCATCCCAGTCATTAACTGCTCTTGTTTTACTGAGAAATTCACATTAGAACATTGTCTGTGAGAAACTTAGTTGTTTACTACTGTAATTGTTTTGAAGTCACTATAATGGTGATTAGTGATTAGTATATGTTTGGGATCTTGAACCTTGCATATTCATATTCATATTTCTGATCTAGTCATGTCAGAAGTGTGACAAATGAAAACATTTGTTAAAATAATGACAAACTAGACTTTAAGATTGTCAAACTATTCTTAGCATGAACATGAAGATTTTATTTTAGCATTATTTAGCCATGAAGATTAATCAATAACTTATTTCAATTCATAACTGTTTGTGGATGGATCTTTCACAATAGCGAAGCAACTGCTGAGAAACGTCTTTGAAAGATGTGATATCAATACTCAACACACGAAACACAACGATGGTAACACTCAACAAATAAACCAACAACACAAACTGCTAAAAGTGAACCAAAAACAAGTTCAGTAGCACAAATAAAAGCAACAAGAAAAAAACTCCAGAGCCTTCAGAGCAGATCTGCGCTGTAGAAACACAGTATGATTCTGAGAGTGCAGTTAGATAAAAGAGATTGCCACTGTGAAACTACTGTGACAGTAGTGCAGGCATTAACCTGGAATATACTGTAATTTCACACTAACATTTTTAACAGTGCACATAAAATGTATTTATGTTAATTTGGCCTTTCAAATAGAAAATTGTACTCCAACATATCGTAATGACAAAATTATACTGGACTGCATAATTGCATGCCGATAAAATTCCCGTGCCCTTTTGTGTCTGTGTATTGTTGGCAAGGTTTTCTTATTAGTTTGTTGATATAGTGAACCATATGGATATACCATATGGAGTCTTAATATTTTTAATAAAAATCAACCAAAAAAAGTGCCACGAGTAGAAAAAGCAGTCCAAAATGTTGGCATTACTCGCATGGAAGATTCAGCTATTTAGTGTGAGCATAGACTTGCAGTTAATTGAGGCTACAAACTGAACATACAGGTGCATCTCAATAAATTAGAATGTCGTGGAAAAGTTCATTTATTTCAGTAATTCAACTCAAATTGTGAAACTCGTGTATTAAATAAATTCAATGCACACAGACTGAAGTAGTTTAAGTCTTTGGTTCTTTTAATTGTGATGATTTTGGCTCACATTTAACAAAAACCCACCAATTCACATCTCAACAAATTAGAATACTTCATAAGAACTTCATACTTCAATAAAAAAAACATTTTTAGTGAATAGTTGGCCTTCTGGAAAGTATGTTCACTTACTGTACATGTACTCAATACTTGGCAGGGGCTCCTTTTGCTTTAATTACTACCTCAATTCGGCGTGGCATGGAGGTCAGTTTGTGGCACTGCTGAGGTGGTATGAAAGCCCAGGTTTCTTTGACAGTGGCCATCAGCTCATCTGCATTTTTTGGTCTCTTGTTTCTCATTTTCCTCTTGACAATACCCCATAGATTCTCTATGGGGTTCAGGTCTGGTGAGTTTGCTGGCCAGTCAAGCACACCAACACCATGGTCATTTAACCAACTTTTGGTGCTTTTGGCAGTGTGGGCAGGTGCCAAATCCTGCTGGAAAATGAAATCAGCATCTTCAAAAAGCTGGCCAGCAGAAGGAAGCATGAAGTGCTCCAAAATTTATTGGTAAACGGGTGCAGTGACGTTGGTTTTCAAAAAACACAATGGACCAACACCAGCAGATGACATTGCACCCCAAATCATCACAGACTGTGGAAACTTAACACTGGACTTCAAGCAACTTGGGCTATGAGCTTCTCCACCCTTCCTCCAGACTCTAGGACCTTGGTTTCCAATTGGCAGTGACATAAATTTTGTGTTTTGCAAAATTTGCTACTTAAGCTGTTGTGGGGTTCATTCACATTGTTTCTACAAGTATTGGCAGTGACATAATCTAGAAACAATGTGTCAAAGTGTCAGTGTGTCAACGATAAGTCATTAGACATTAGCATATTTGCCATTGATATATGTGATAGAGTGAAATGTCACTAACTTGTCCTGACAGTATTTGTAAAAGACTTAAGTATTTTTTTCCACAAACATTTTATACAGTTGATTATAGAGCTGAATGATAAAATGCATATTTAACATTATCATGTAGTCATCAGGTGCATCTCAATAAATTAGAATGTCGTGGAAAAGTTCATTTATTTTAGTAATTCAACTCAAATTGTGAAACTCGTGTATTAAATAAATTCAGTGCACACAGACTGAAGTAGTTTAAGTCTTTGGTTCTTTTAATTGTGATGATTTTGGCTCACATTTAACAAAAACCCACCTATTCACTATCTCAACAAATTAGAATACTTCATAAGACCAATAAAAAAACATTTTTAGTGAATTGTTGGCCTTCTGGAAAGTGTGTTCATTTACTGTACATGTACTCAATACTTGGTAGGGGCTCCTTTTGCTTTAATTACTGCCTCAGTTCGGCGTGGCATGGAGGTGATCAGTTTGTGGCACTGCTGAGGTGGTATGGAAGCCCAGGTTTCTTTGACAGTGGCCTTCAGTTCATCTGCATTTTTTGGTCTCTTGTTTCTCATTTTCCTCTTGACAATACCCCATAGATTCTCTCTGGGGTTCAGGTCTGGTGAGTTTGCTGGCCAGTCAAGCACAGCAACACCATGGTCATTTAACCAACTTTTGGTGCTTTTGGCAGTGTGGGCAGGTGCCAAATCCTGCTGGAAAATGAAATCAGCATTTTCAAAAAGCTGGTCAGCAGAAGGAAGCATGAAGTGCTCCAAAATTTCTTGGTAAACGGGTGCAGTGACGTTGGTTTTCAAAAAACACAATGGACCAACACCAGCAGATGACATTGCACCCCAAATCATCACAGACTGTGGAAACTTAACACTGGACTTCAAGCAACTTGGGCTATGAGCTTCTCCACCCTTCCTCCAGACTCTAGGACCTTGGTTTCCAAATGAAATACAAAACTTGCTCTCATCTGAAAAGAGGACTTTGGACCACTGGGCAACAGTCCAGTTCTTCTTCTCCTTAGCCCAGGTAAGACGCCTCTGATGTTGTCTGTGGTTCAGGAGTGGCTTAACAAGAGGAATACGACAACTGTAGCCAAATTCCTTGACACGTCTGTGTGTGGTGGCTCTTGATGCCTTGACCCCAGCCTCAGTCCATTCCTTGTGAAGTTCAGTCAAATTCTTGAATCGATTTTGCTTGACAATCCTCATAAGGCTGCGGTTCTCTCGGTTGGTTGTGCATTTTTTTCTTCCACACTTTTTCCTTCCACTCAACTTTTTGTTAACATGCTTGGATACAGCACTCTGTGAACAGCCAGCTTCTTTGGCAATGAATGTTTGTGGCTTACCCTCCTTGTGAAGGGTGTCAATGATTGTCTTTTGGACAACTGTCAGATCAGCAGTCTTCCTCATGATTGTGTAGCCTAGTGAACCAAACTGAGAGACCATTTTGAAGGCTCAGGAAATCTTTGCATGTGTTTTGAGTTGATTAGCTGATTGTCATGTCACCATATTCTAATTTGTTGGTGGGTTTTTGTTAAATGTGAGCCAAAATCATCACAATTAAAAGAACCAAAGACTTAAACTACTTCCGTCTGTGTGCATTGCATTTATTTAATACACAAGTTTCACAATTTGAGTTGAATTACTGAAATAAATGAACTTTTCCACGACATTCTAATTTATTGAGATGCACCGGTAAATCTAGATATGAATAGAATTAGACCAACAGCATAACCTGGAGAGATGAACTGGCAGATGTAAATTGTTCAGATCAATATTTAATCAGCAGCTAATAGCTGACGCACAGACAAATAAACACAAGTGGGGAGACATTTCATCCAAAATTACCATTATAAGAAACCCATAAGGATAGCAAATGAAAGCAATGCTGTTCTTACTCGGTCTTAAAGGAGCTGTATGTAAGACTGACAGCGAAGCAACTGCTGAGAAACGTCTTTGAAAGATGTGATATCAATACTCAACACACGAAACACAACGATGGTAACACTCAACAAATAAACCAACAACACAAACTGCTAAAAGTGAACCAAAAACAAGTTCAGTAGCACAAATAAAAGCAACAAGAAAAAAACTCCAGAGCCTTCAGAGCAGATCTGCGCTGTAGAAACACAGTATGATTCTGAGAGTGCAGTTAGATAAAAGAGATTGCCACTGTGAAACTACTGTGACAGTAGTGCAGGCATTAACCTGGAATATACTGTAATTTCACACTAACATTTTTAACAGTGCACATAAAATGTATTTATGTTAATTTGGCCTTTCAAATAGAAAATTGTACTCCAACATATCGTAATGACAAAATTATACTGGACTGCATAATTGCATGCCGATAAAATTCCCGTGCCCTTTTGTGTCTGTGTATTGTTGGCAAGGTTTTCTTATTAGTTTGTTGATATAGTGAACCATATGGATATACCATATGGAGTCTTAATATTTTTAATAAAAATCAACCAAAAAAAGTGCCACGAGTAGAAAAAGCAGTCCAAAATGTTGGCATTACTCGCATGGAAGATTCAGCTATTTAGTGTGAGCATAGACTTGCAGTTAATTGAGGCTACAAACTGAACATACAGGTGCATCTCAATAAATTAGAATGTCGTGGAAAAGTTCATTTATTTCAGTAATTCAACTCAAATTGTGAAACTCGTGTATTAAATAAATTCAATGCACACAGACTGAAGTAGTTTAAGTCTTTGGTTCTTTTAATTGTGATGATTTTGGGAGTGTTGTTTCTCCATATTTTTACTCACACCTGACTTGCATAAATACCCTTTAAAATGTCACCTGGTGAAAACAAACTGAACAAAGTAGAAAATGCAACATTGTAACAATTTGAGTCCCTGTTTCGGAACAAAGCAAGCAATCTACGGGTCTGAAAATGTCTGTAGTACAGTAAATATATTATAGCTCCTTTATTAGTGACATGCAAGGCCATTTGACCATGCTTCAGTTTTTGAGAACAGGTTGTATACATTGAATTGACTTTATTTTGCAGCAGTTAATTGTGGATGCCGCATATCATTTAAGATTTGCTAATTGCCTTTATCCAAAGCAACAGAGGAACAGTTTGTCAACAATATTCATAGTATGCAATGCCAGGTCTCTTAGGAAACAAGAGGTGAAATGCGGAGAAGACGTTTTTGTGTTTGTGTAAGTGCCATGGTTTAAGGTTGTGGAGTGGATAAGCGGATAGTCCGCCCAAAAGTGAAAATTCTGTCACCGTGTTCCAAACCTGTATGAGTTTCTTTCTTCTGTTGAACACACAAGCAAATATTTTGAAGAATGTTGGTAACCAAACAGCTGACGGTGCCCTTTGACTTATACCGTAATTTCATTTTTAAGACTGGATTCTGCAATTCTGCCCACGTCACGGAAATCATAGGGCGCTATAAACCTAACAAAAGCAAACATAAGATAAAAACACCTTTGCTGAAGCAAATATGCCATTTTAGCTTGCTTCTACATGTCTTTGGGCTCATTTTTTTGTGACGGGTGTCGTGTTTCACGAGACTTGAGCGCTTCGAATCGCAAGTGTTTTGCTTTATTAGGTGAGTTACCAAGCAAGTTTACTATGTCAGACAAGCCATACACATGGAGCTGGTTGTGACGTGATGGGAATGTCAAAATCTATTAGTTTGCAAATCAAACTAAAAGTGCTAATTCATGAGCTAAACATCATAACATCATGAGCTAAAAGTGTTTTGAGATCATAACGGTACTGTGCAAGGAACTGCATGAAAATAAGCTTCCATTAATTGATAATCTGCCCCTTTAAGTTGTGTAAAGAGGAATAAAAGTTGTTGGTGTTTTACTGGTGTTCACTGCAACTGGAAACTACTGTGAATTTCACGTATAGGTATATTTCAGGAGTTTTCCAAAAATGTAGATCGAGGACTGTCTTTCTGATGAGCCTATATAGTGTGTATCTTCTACTGTATATTCATGCATCGTATACGGTGGAAGTCAACGGGAACCAGCAGCTGTTTTGGGTGAACTTTCCCTTTAAGAGCTTGCAGAAGAGCTTGTCTTCAGCTGCTTCTTGAAAGTTGTGATGTTCTCAGCAGTTTGGTTGGAGATTGGCAGCTCGAAAATGTAATTTTTCAAAAACATATTATAATGCGTTGTAGTGCATTATGAAGTGCCTTTGTGATACTTTGATTAAAATTAGTGCATGTAAATGCCCTGAGGACCTCACTGGATTTCTGTACAAAGAATTACACTAATCAACTAGCTGATAACTCAACATTCTCTCTTTTCCCTCAAACAGCCATAGAGGAACCATGTTTGGTTCCCCAAAGAACATTTCGGTGAACAGTTCTTAAAGAACCATTTTTCTCAGTGTGAAGAACAGTTTAATAATTTTAAGAACATTTAAAGAATGGTGGAATGGAAAGTTTCCATGGATGTTAACGGTTCTTCACGGATGCCAATGAAGAGCCTTGAGTGTTGAGTCCAATTTGCTAACCACAAGGCCACAGCTCGTCCCTTCCTCTGCTTGATTCTTCCTTTCTGCATTTCTTTTTACCATGTCTTCCTCTCGCCGTCTCTCTTCCCTTCCAAAGTGCTGATGAATGGGTCGGGCGACAGGTAAAACAAACACTGGCCCAATCAATGCTGTAAACAGGCAGTAAATAAGCACGGATGTCGGCAGCATTGGAAAGAGAGACGAAGGACAGAGGAAGGGAGGGAGAGGAGGAGTTCATTGCTCCATTTCCCAGCATAATATCCCATTTACCTGTCAGGGCAGCCCATAAAATGGCCCGACTTGTTGTGGTGTGGCTCTGTTGCAATCAACTGAAGCACATTACAAAAGCTTATAGTCAGAAAGAATTGAAATAGCCTGTCCATATGTGAAAGGATACAGATGAAGATGGTAGATTATCAAATTATATTACTCTATAGAATAACGTTGTGTTCAACGCCTCCGGGATGCTGTCCTTATTATGGAAATGTGCCGGTTTCCTCACCAAATGTCAAAATCTATTAGTGTACAAATCATGCATTATGTGGAAAAAGTGTTTTGAGATCATCATAACATACACTCTAAAAAATGCTGGGTTAAATATAACCCTGCGCTGGGTTAAAAAGGGACAAACCCAGCTATTGGGATGTTTGACCCAGCGGTGAACCCAACCGCTGGGTCAAAACAACCCAATAGCTGGGTCAAAACAACCCAATTGCTGGGTCAAAACAACCCAATTGCTGTGTCAAAACAACCCAATAGCTGGGTCAAAACAACCCAATTGCTGTGTCAAAACAACCCAATTGCTGGGTTTGTCCCTTTTTAACCCAGCATTTTATAGAGTGTAATATTGTGCAAGGCACTGCATTAAAAATAAGTCTTTATTAATCGATAATCTGATAATTTGTGTGAAAAGGAATAAAAGTTGTTGGTGTTTTACTGCCACTAGTGACACTACTGTGAATTTCATGTATAGGTCTTTTTCAGGAGTTGTCCAAAAATGTAGATAGAGCCACTTTTTTCCTAATGAGCCGATGTTGTGTATAAACCAGTGTGGAAATGCTGGTCTGTTACTGAGGTTCTCTGAGCTTTCCAGAATCTGATTAACTATTGCTTCATACTGGATCAATATTCATGCAGCGTGCAGGGGGTCCTACAGTCTAGAATTCCTCACAGGGAGGGAATATTTGTACGAGATACAGGATCACGCAGCAGAAATCACTGACAGCATGCGCTCATGATGCTTTCATTTGTTCATTGTTTCTCAACCGGTCCCTCATGTCCCGACTGTCTTTGTTGCTGGGGGTGGAGAAACAGGCGTCACATGGGGACAGTCACTGCACACGTCCCATGAGGCTCAGGCTTAGAAGCACACACAAAAGAAGGAGAGAATTCACAGGTAAGAATAGAACCTTAATCAAGTCTCTTAACATCTTAACTGTTTCCGCACAGGTCTGGTTGAAGAGCACATCTGGTGATGTTAGTTGTCCGACGTGGACTTTCCATCGATGCTTGTTGACCTGCTGGTTAATCTGGTTAAAAAGCCTGGTGGGGACACCGACATATGCAGGTCTTTTCAACAGGTTTCCTTTAGGGATGGACATCAGCCGAGAGAAACAAGGATCAAGGAATGGTTTCGATTCCATGCATAAGCTGAGCCCCAATCAGAAACTGAAGCTCTTGAAGCTGGTGTGAAATTCATCTTCTCCTTCAGGCTTCCAGAGGCCTGTGAAATTACCAATCACACAAACCTTCTCTAAGATTCCCAATCAGAGGGCTCATTTTCAGCTCCGCTGGCTCGTGCTGCTGTCCTCCTCTCTTACTGCTGATCACAGAGCAGAGGTGGAGCGCAGTGAAGGAGTTGCCATAGATACATATGGTTGCAGGTGCAGAGGATCTGTTAGCTAGAATACATTTGCTTCGCTCCGTGTGTGTGTGTGAGCAGGGGCGGATTTAATGATTTGGGGGCCCCAGGCAAAATATAGGAATGGGGCCCTATACATTTGCACACATTTACCTAGATAAACCTTGAGGTTTTGTTTGTGCTGCTGCTCAATGGTGCCCTATAGTTGTGTCCAATGTTTCATTACATTTTTCATGTACATGTTATAATGGCTTTCTTTCATGCTGAGGATGACGAAATAGCAATTGATTTACAGTTGAGATACAGGTTTTCCCCAAACCAAAAGAACTTATAAAATTATAAACCTCACAATTGAGTCTTGAAACCATTTTTTAAGAAAAGGAACGAGTCAGAAGTATCAATTATTATATTGATTTAAAACAGGGTTAAGAGGGTGGATTTTCGCATTGGTCTGAACAAAAACTGCAGACGGGATTATTGAAAATGCACATTCCTTCTCTGCCAGCAGGAGGCGCTTTTGGGACATCAGAAATAGAGCTGTTTCCCTGGTAACGGCTGTAAACAAAGCAGCCACTTTATCAGATAAAATGAAAATGCCATCGACACTTTTCTCAAGACAGTCGAGATTCATTGATATAAAAACTCGAATTAGTGAGAATGAGAAAAGTGTGAATAAAAATAGCCTATATTGAGGAGGAAAGTCCACTTGTATGCCTGTGTGTTTGCACTCATACACTCTCCAAAGGCTGTCTAATTCTAAACTTTAAAATACATTTCTTTTTAGTTATTTTAATTTTAAATTAAACTGAAAAAAAGAATGAAAAGGAAAGTATACACATACACACCTAAGGATTATATCAACCAAAAAAAGTAACTGCGTATGCGTCCTCTTATGGGTCCTTCCTATAACGAGTAAGCGGCATTTAAAACAATAAACATATAATACGCACTGTTGCTTAATATTTAATTACAGCTTCAGATGCATGACATTTTCATTTGCTGCAAGCAGGATACACGAGAAGCACGTTCAACTCAGACACGCAGACGGTTTTCAAGGTAATAAACAGCGTAAACAGCAACCATTCGCGGGCGCATCTCGTATATGAAACGCATTTTAGGGCCCCTTGGCTTTTGGGGGCCCAAGGCGGTCGTTGATCTTTGCCTAATGGGAAAGTCGCCCCTGTGTGTGAGGCAATGAAAGCAGACTGACTCATGGTTCTCTACTGAGACTGTGTTGACTACACAGCGTAAATATCCCAGCCTGCATATTACTGAAGCAATCACTTGAAAGCAGCTTGATTTACTGAAAACAATCACATGATTCATCGCATGATATCACTAAACATGCCTACTATTTTTATAGGAAATATAATATTTTAGATTTTATTATCCATTCAGCGGAAACCATTCAGAAAAACTGTGCTGTATCCGAAGTCTTCTGAAACCACATGATAACTTTGTGTAACTGCGCGGTCACATTTACTGTTGTTCGATGAATTTTCGAAAGCAAAATCCTGGGGCCAGATGTTCAAAAAAGTAATCTGATCGGATTTTGGCCATCTGATTGAATCAAATCTTGAAAATGGGTTGTTCAAAAGAAAAAAAGGGTTCTGATTTCGGATTAGATCACAAAATCCAATTTTGGCTTTGATGTGGATTAAATCCTCAGTTTGTGTTGTTCAAAACGTTTTAGTTAGATTTGGATAAAACTTGAAAACTGGTCAAAAAAATACAACATTTGTAACATGTAATATATCCCTAAACAGCTGTCAATATCAAACAAAAATATTATATTTAATTAATTTTTTTTTATTTTTTTATCACAGATTGTAAACTAGATTGGCACAATCATCAGAGATGGACCAGTCAGAAGTAGTTATTTGTGTAAATGCAATGCAAAACTAGAATGCAAAGCATTGGCTTTTTTTTCCCATCTCATGTTAAGAAAGAATGGAAAATATTTTATTTTGAGTTAAGTCAAAAGTAATGCAAAAGTAGTCTGAATACATTACCTTATATGTGTAATCCAGCAGATTAATTTACTAACTACATTTTTTGTTGTGTAATTTGTTCTTCAAGAGCATCTGGCTCAGTTTGGCGTTCTACCACTATTCTAAGTTATTAGGTTTGTTAATTAGTGCTTTAAAAGGGAGGTGTGCAACAGTACCATGAGCAGTCAGACCTTTTGCTTGCCTGGTGAACGGCCAAACAAACTCAGCCATATTTACTGGTTACCTGGAAGAACAACACTAGTTTATGTCAAATGAAAGCATTTCTGTGGACTGTAAGCCAGTGATGGCTTATGTTCAGAGATGCATGAAAGCAGCAGATATTCATAGATGTGATTAATTTGATTAATTAATCAGCATATCATCTAATTAAGTTCAGTCATCTAAAAAATTACAGTCAATTGACAGGCCTAAACCTTATGCAATGCATACATTTATATATGATCTCTCTCTCTCTCCCTCATCTCTCTCTTACTCTGTTCTATTAAAAGTGGATTTGATGAGAGATTCAGTTTGGCTAATCTGTATTCTGCTCTGTTTACGCGTGTAGAGAAGCATTCAGCTCAATTTGCTGCAATGCCAGACACTTAGAGAGCTGCTGCAAGCTTTCACTAGATTGACCCATGCTAAATGATAGGCCTCCATTTATACACTCGCTCTGACACTCTCTCACACTCTATTACACACTCTTACCCTCTGTCTATTGCTTTCTAACTCCATGATGGGCACGCACACATGTCTGTCTGTGTGTGTGTGTGTGTGTGTAGAAGTTGTAAATAAATAAAAATTAATAGACATTTTATAAGAAACCAATATTTTTTGGTTTCTTATACTAAGCCTTTTTACTTAATTCTATGTTTAATTCAATGTATTGTCATTTCGTTATATTTAATAGATTTTTTTTACATAAAAAAAAACATATATATATATATATATATAATGGAATATGAAGTGGAATATTAATTTGTATTGTATTGAAAAAGTAAATAAATGCTGAAAGGAGGCTGTCCTGGGGTTTCAGTAAATCGCTGACCAACAGTGATGCTTGCATTTTAATAAAAGCATGTCATTTTATGACCAACCCTCATTTGCTAAACAGCGCAGAATTTATACTGTCTAGCAAAAAGAAGGTCAAGGTGGCCATGTTAATATTTCTCTAATAAAAGCTTTAAGACTTCTCACCCCCCCAATAACTCTTTCCGTTGTCCTCTCTTTAACCTTGTCTGAAATGTGCCCACCTCCATCTATTTCCCTCTGAGTGGTGTGGGGGGCTGCCGCTGTATTATCAGCTCATTCAAAATTATCTTCATTTTTTAATAAACTGCACACTGCCCTGTGGATCAGATAAAGGGGAGGCGCTCTTAATGATGGCAGAATGAGTGAAAAAGGAGAGAAAGAACCAAAGTGGGGAGAGAGAAGCTGTGAATGAGAGATAAGTCATTATCTCGTGAATCTGACGTGGACTATTCCATCAGTCTCTCGTCCTTTCCCCTCTTCCTCTCACACACGGTGTGGTCTTCCTCATTCAGGCCCTGCTGGGATCAGCTCTTTCTCCGGGCGCTTGGATGACTCAAACATCTCTACTGCTTTCTAACAAAGCCATCGCTCTGACCGAGTGAGAGAGAGCGTTTGCTCGAAGTAACCATCTCTGACTGGATCCTTCTCAGGAAAGATTCCTGCCAAGCGAGTGATAGGAATGAGTACTATACTGTATTTATTATATTATTTTATAGACTTGACTCTGTTTAATGCAAAATGTGTATTGTCTTTTAAAAATAATGTTTTAAAAAAAGAAATGCACGTGAGCATTTTTTTATGGAATAGTATACTTTAAAAGAAAAAAAAAAACTATAATTTCCACTGGAACTTGTACGTCATGTATTTAAATATATTTGTAATTACGCATTTGTAATGATGAAACAGTTTAGTAGATTAGAAATGTATAACTTCAAATGTAATATTGAATGACACACCACAGTTAAAATTATAATTAAGTACTTCACATGCTTTAGTATCTTCGTCAACACATCAACAAGTGCACTTTAAAGCATGACAAAAGATTAAACAATGATTTAAAATGTACTTCAAAGTAAAACTTGTATAAAAAAAAAAAATTGTACTTATGTGTGGTAAGAAACTCATGAAAGTGTCTCTCTTTACACTTAAGTAATTATTACATTGTCTGCAAACATTATTTTTTAATATACACTTTTAAGATTTGGAGTACACTACAAGTGCACATTCAAAACAATTAAGCATGCTTCTTTTTCACAAAGGAATTATTTTCTTCAGAATATCAGAGACTTTGCATTCATCAGTTACATTTTCACTGGGAATATACAAAGGGTTTACTGTAAATGTGTTAACTTCACCATTCTGGGGTAAAAAGCCTCTTTCTGCACTGATGGTAAAGTTGTCGTGCATTCTGACAAAATACTGTTTTTGGTTAAACAGCTTAAATTAACTCACTTGAGAGATCGTGAAACCCTTTATATGTAACAGAGGATACATTTAACCTTTCAAATCTGTTATTACTAATTATTCAAATGATAAAACAACTATTTTCAGGAATTATGCTTGATCAGGGAAAAACCCCTCAGTTGAAACAAAAAAAAAACAGTAAGGCTACTGAACTAAACTCTATTGATGAGGGAGAGTAAATGATCAGGACATTTTTATTCTGGACGTGAACTACTCCTTTAACACACCTCTTTCCCAACAAAGCAGCATGAAAACAGTCCGTAAGACTTGTACACTACACAGAAAAAAAGGGTGTAGAAACAAATTTGGCTCAGAGATTGCTAGTAAATATAAGCAGGTACAAAGAAAGATCATTTTAGAAAATCTGAAAAAGTTTTTCTTGTAAAAATGTTCTCCTATATAATCTTTGTTTCATATTTTTCAGCATAATTCAAACATTATTTCATTTTGTTTTACAGAATAAATAGCAGCATATGGGCTTGGGACAACACAGGGCTTACGGAGATGAAAACTGTTAACAGGTTCAGTAAATAATGAGATCATTTTAATTTTGAATGAACTGGCTCTTTAAGCAGTATTTGAGTTGGAACTTGGCACAGGATTTGAATGGCTAATCATGCAGCGAGAGAGCGAGAGAAAAAGTCGGGAGGAGAGAATTGAAAACAACAGGAGAAACGCATAAAGACTGGAAGGAGTGATAATTAGAATGTGGGATGGTAGAGATGGGCAGAGAACGAACAAGCTCGACAGGGTCAGATCTTGACTGAAAATGGCTGTGTGTGTGTGTGTGTGTGTGTCTCCAGGTGGGGTCTGAGAAGCTCAGAAGCTCGGGATATCAAATAAAAGTAGGCTATGTTCCCTAGTTTTCCTTCTCTCTCTGTCAGGACATGTGAGATCTGAAACATTGCCGTAGCATCCGTTCTCCTAGCAGGCCGGCGTCCTCTCACTCAACTTCACCTTAAAGTCAACACCAGATCTAAATGGACTCTTTCAGTATGAACTTTCTTAAAGGCATAGGTTGAAATTCTTCAAAATATCTTGCCACAGAAGAAAGAAAGTCACATGGATTTGGAATGACACAAGGGTGAATAAATAATGACAGAGTTTTCACATGCTCCTGGTCTTCTCTGTCAGCGAATACACTGGAGGACACAGAGGTAAGTGCACAACACAGTTAACAAAGTAATTTAACCCTGTAAACCCATATTAAAAATATGAAAAAATCTGAAGTCAATTATATGGAGAAAAATCCTGGAATGTTTTCCTCAAAAACCTTAATTTCTTTGCGACTGAAGAGAGAAAGACATGAACATCTTGGTTGACATGGGGGCGAGTAAATTATCAGGAAATTTTATTCTGGAAGTGAACTACTCCTTTAACACACCTCTTTTCAAACAAAGCAGCATGAAAATAGTCCATAAGACTTGTACACTACACAGAAAAAAAATGGTGTAGAAACAATTTTGGCTCAGAGATTGCTAGTAAATTTGATAAGCAGTTACTAGGACTTCAGTGTGTTTCCCGGCCCACGGCCTGAGATCCTGAGATCCTGGGATCCATCCCTGCGATCCTACACAGGACAAGTGCTTTGGACAACGGATGAATAGATAGTGGCAATTACAAGAATCTCTGTTACTTTTGCGATTGATTATATTGGTTTAAACACAGGCTTGGACCTAAATATTAAACCTCTAACTCATCACACATCCTTACACTATTGGACATGAATGATGTTGCTTATGTTTAATGAAGGATGGTTTGTATCTTTTGAGATGTGTTACAATGATAAACCAAATAACTGAAGGCAATCCCAAGAGTTAAAAAGTTCAATTTGAGCGGGAAATCTTTCACACATAAAGACAAAGTGAATCTGAAAGGTCAGAAAATTGCAGCTGAGGATGTGAAAATCAAACCCGAAGACGTCCCAGTGCGCCATTTATGCAACAAATGCCCAGCTGGCGAATAAATAGGTGAAGGGCTCTTTTGTTCAAACTTAAATGATTTTATGACCATATGACTGTCAGCACAGCAATCACAGCTCTACCTGCAGGCATGCGGGTGCGTGTTTGTCTGAGTGTGTGTGTGTGTGTGTGTGTGCGCACTGTAGCAGAGTTTGAAGTCTCAGACCCACTCTCAGATGTTGACTATTGCAATATTAAAGTATCTTGTGTAAATGTTACTAAGTGCAGTAAGTGAGCGTGAGCGAGCGAGAGGCGGGTGAGACCGACTGACTACGCTTTTCCCCTAAGAACCTTTTGTAGACTAGAAATCTTCCAAGGATCTTAATGGTTCCTCATGGAACCACAGATGCCAATCTCTTTTTTTTAAATGTAAATCTGTAGGATTATTTGAAAATAGAAAATTCTGTCGTCATTTACTCACGCTATTGTTCCAAACCCGTATGCTTTGATTGCAAAGTGCTCCGCCCATAGAAATATTGCTTGACCCCTGGAAATATGAGGAAATATTACGAAGTCAGAGATGGGACACAATAAAGACAAAGAGAATACAGAGCAAATACTCTACAGAAAGTGCAAACTCACTGTTCGTGATGCTCGAAATATTGGAAGAAAATTCTAAACATTGAATTAGGGATGGAGGTTTAAACGAATGTATCTCTGAAGGGAACGGAGTGTCTTCAGAACAGTTTAGATGGGTGTTTTCTTCTCATCTGGTCTCTGTATAATGATTACAGCAGTGTTTATTAGCGCAGCGCTGCTTTGTTTACAGCGGTAACCACGGAAACGCTCTATCTGCTGTTCCATGAGCGCCTCCTGCTGTCAGAGAGTGAATCTGCATTTTTATCATAATCTCACAAAGCTCAAGTCAGACCTGTTTGCTTTAAATCTTGTAATTGTACAATCTAATTGAAATGAAAAATAACTGCTCATGCTACATGTATGTTCGGGACTGTGATTAAAATGCAGTGGCTGCCTCTAATTTCAAATGGCTACAGATTATCTTAATCAGTTCAGCCTGTAATAGAGCAAATAAACCGCTTGTTCGTGTAATCTTTCTCTATTCTTTCTTGTCTCCTGCTTAAAGAAAAAAATAAATAATCAGCAATACGTATCGGAATCAGCCCATTTGCTGACAATCGGAATTGGCCATGAAAATCATGATCTGTGCATCTCTATTTTTTGTAACAAGCCTACTGGTTAGTTTCCTCAAACAGTCATAACTTTGACTGACTATTAAGAGCAAGTCAAGAGCGAGTGAGTACACTTAAACTGCTGTACACAGTGTTAGTGTGTACCGTTATGGGTTCCAAATGTGTTTGTGTGTATTTTAATTGACAGTGTATATATATATATATATATGGGTGCTGTCCGACTCGACCGATTCTGTGGTTCATAGGACCATAAAATGTTCGTCCAATCATATTCCTCGGTCCGAGGGCTATGATAGGCTGTCCTGCCTACAAATGTATTTGCATACCTCTGTGCACACAGACATGATCCGTCATCAGCATCAAGAAACAGTTACTTTAATGACAAACCATCAAGTGTGAGCTATCACATAGAGGATTCAGAGAATGTTGATTCATGTTTTTTTACGACCACTTCTTTTTCACTTCCAAAAACTGCACCTTCAGCAGTATTTTACTGTAAAATTGCATGCAATGTTTCATCAGATCTATTACAGTGCTTCACCTCACAGACTAAGGGCATGTACCATTAACAATTTTTTTACAGTGCTGTTTACTGTAGCATTTTTACAGCGAGACTAACTAGAAGCATCAGACAGTCTTACACTGTAGCTCCTCCAGGGCTTTGAGAAGGAGAAGTTGTTAAAGCAGTGAGGCATCACAGTAAGCAACAATCATGCACTTTCACTCAGCGTGGGCCATAGTGCTCCACTCATATTTGGCTTTTTAATAATGAAACGCTTTTTTGGAAAGGCGAGATGAAAAATTGATGCAGAAATCTGAAGATATGCCATGAAATCAAGCTCAGCGCTCTCACCGACACCGCCGGGGTCACACTCACTCTCCTTAAGCTCAATAATTCAGCAGCCAGAGCCGGCAGATACTAGTAAACCTAGAAGTGTGAGACACTTTAACTTACTACGGGTCAGGCTGAAGAGTAGCAGCTGACGTTTCATTCATTTTTGGCACTGATGTGAAGACAGTTCACATGCGCCTCATCGTCAGGAGCCTCTGAAATAACGAGCCAGAAGACCTTGGGTCACAGCCAGAAGGGGCCAATTATAATTGATGGAATCGCTTTGATTTACTGTTCCATTCATATCCATTTGTGTCATGCTCCATATATCACAATTTCCAATGCAAATGATCCGCTTACACATCACTTTGATTAATGACAACACGCCAGTGCCATCAGGGCCGTTTTGACGCCATGCCTTCAGTGACATCTGCTGTGCTTCACCAGCTACTGCATCTCTGGAGCATTACGTCATGAGAATTAGGCCTATCAGAAGATTCTAGGCTTTTATCAGCATCAGGACACAGACCTCAGCGATCAAAGAAGGGTCCCCGTCTTTTTATAGTCTTTTTTGTATGATCCCGGTGTGAGAAACCACCGCAAACGATTCAGTGCGTGAGTGAACTGTCTGAATGACTCAAACTGAACTGTGAACTCAGACAACATTCTCAATTTTGAAAAATTGACCCTTATGACTGGTTTTGTGCTCCAGGGTCACATATTATTTTGAAGACCAATCTGGTCTTTGTAGAAGAATTTGTGATTATGGGCAATTTTGTTTTTTAGACAGTTTAAAGGATCATGACTCTACACAGGACAAGCTGATTGATTGATTGATTGATTGAGGATCAAGAAAATCTATGAACATATAAATATAAGGCTGTTAAAAACTATGGTTGTGTAGAAAGTAAATAATCATAAAACCATCTCAATATTTTCCCTCTCAGAGTGGCATCATTTCTTCCACACTATAAAGTGTCTTTTGTGTAACTAGTAGAGAAGAGTAGAGTATACCTGAGATGAAACATTGGATATAATACAATTTAAAAAATCTTTTTTTGTGAATATTTTATGTATCATTTACAATATCAAGCTGTTATTGTCAAAGTATGCTAATCAACGTATGAACATAATATGTAACTGTATTTGGAATATTTTCTACAAGAGCAAGTAATTTCCCTTAATAAAGTGTCTTTTGTGTAACTAGTAGAGAAGAGTAAGTATACCGGAGATGAAACATTGGATATGTTTTTGTGAATATTTTATGTATCATTTACAATATCAAGCTGTTATTGTCAAAGTATGCTAATCAAAGTATGAACATAATATGTAACTGTATTTGGAATATTTTCTACAAGAGCAAGTAATTTCCCTTTTTTCACATTGTGCCACAGTCACTGGCATACGTTCAAGAGTTCACATTTTTGTGTGAACTACCCCTTTAAGACAACACTCAAAGATAATGCAATGGATCTGAGCTGTCAAAAGACATCAGAGCAAAAAAATTAAAGCGATAAAACCGTTACTGGCTTAAGAAGGGAAGGGAAAGTTAGAGAGTAGAATACTTTGGATTCAGCGATGTTCTTACTGCACAACAATGCGTCTCATTTATTCTTATAACAGTGTATTTCATTACCGCTCCATAATTCTTTTTATATTACAAAACATTATTTCATTACCGCTCTATAATTATTTTTTTATTACAAAACTTTTTTTTTTGGGCAGAGACAGAACAACATTTAAGTTATCGAGAAATTGAAATAAAAAGAATAAATCATGCAAATCAGAACATAATACAGTCAGACCAAACTCAAGCCATAAAAGAGACCGCAAGCTCACCCTTAAACTCTAGACGCCCATTACAAAATTTCACAATCAAAAATGTACATTTGTATAAGTTCCACAAAAAAACAAATGCAGTGCATGATCTAAATAAGACTTCTACTGACAAATTAAACAAAAATAGACTAAACTGCATTAAGCAGAAAGCTATAACACATTGAATACAGATATAGAGAGCAAGTAAAAAGAAATAAATAAAAAAATGTACTGTTTTTAAAGCCAAAAACACACTGACATGACAAACGTGTGCGACAAAAGAAATCAAAGTGATTTAAATGTACCTAAAACAATAGTGTAAAACCACTGTTCGTTGATACATCATCTCTTGAAGTTCACTCAAAATGAAGATTAGCTGTAACTGTGCTCACCCTCAGATCATCAGAGATTAGAGTTTGTTTCTTCATCAGGTTTGTAGAAATGTAGCATTGCATCAGTGTCTCAGCAATGGATGCTCTGCAGTGAATGGGTGCCGTCAGAATGAGAGCTGATAAAACATCACAATAATCCACGAATCTGTTCTGATGAAGAAAAACTCATCTCGGATGACCTGAGGGTGAATGCATTTTTAGCAAATTGTAATTTTTGGGTGAACTATTCCTTTAAAAGGCCTAAAGTCAAGGTTATTTTTGTGGCACGGCATGATGTAGCTCCATCTGAAAGACTCTTTGATTACAGACGCTGAGCAAAGTCATGCGCCTGAACCCCTCGACGATAACGTGCTGCATTTGTTCCAGTCTTTTCACGTCGCTGTTTCCATCCATGAAAAGCTGACAGAAGCATCGCTCGTGAACAATAAAGGCATAAAAAACCCAGACTAGTGTGCAAAACTCAATTACAGACAATACTATCCTCCATTAACTGATCATTTTGGCACAAGCAAACGATGAATATGTTATTTCCGACTGTTAAACTGTTCATACCTGCCAGCTTCACAGCTCTTAAAGAAAAGCAGAGTTTATGTAACATTGCTGGAGGTGTTTTACTGTTTGCATCTTAATAAAACCGTCAGCTCAACACTCAGTCTGAATCATAAGCGTCGCTCGGTGTTTGTTTAAAATATGTGACGCTGCAGCACAAAAGCAGTAATAAGTCGCTGGGGGATATTTGTAGCAATAGCCAACAATACATTGTATGGGTCAAAATTATAAATTTTTCTTTTATGCTAAAAATCATGAGGATATTAATTAAAGATCATGTTCCATGAAGATATTTTGTAAATTTCCTACCGTAAATATATCAAAACTTAATTTTTGATTAGTAATATGCATTGCTAAGAACTTCATTTGAACAACTTTAAAGATGATTTTCTCAATATTTAGATTTTTTTGCACCCTCAGATTCCAGATTTTCAAATATTGTCCTATCCTAACAAACCATACACCAATGGAAGCTTATTTATTCATCTTTCAGATGATGATTAAATCTCAATTTCACAAAATTGACCCGTATGACTGGTTTTTGACTGACATTTCTTTGTGAGATTGACTCAAAAGTGTGAATAGGATCAGTTTCTGCAATGTGACGACTCTGTGTGGTCTGACTTCAACTTTAAAAAAATGTAAAACATTCAAAACACCATAGCCATGCAAACATCGAGAAAACTTACACACAGGATTCACATAAAGCTTGGCTCCGTGGATCATTAAAACAGAAGTGCACTCTAACGCTCACATATGGCTTTCTAAGGAGTCTCTGTTATGATGTCGATCACTTCCTTGGCACGGTGTTTAAAAACGACTTGAAAGCACACAGACAGACTGTTGATCCTGTTGAGAGACTTCAGTAAATGCTGAATTTGTTGCGCGGTCCGTGATGCTTCTGTAATGCGTTCTCTCAGTCGGACAGTTTGGGCTCCTCGTGGGGCTTCAAAGACTGGCGATTCTGCGTCTCTGAATGGGAAGCGGATGAGGAAGAGGAGGAGGATGAAGATGATGAGGAGGAGCTGCGTCTGGTCTCCACACCAGTACTGGACATCTTCATCTTGCGGCGTTTCGCTAGCGGTGCATTGTCGACGCTTTTGAGGAAAAACCCCTCGCGCTTCCCCCGGTTAAATGCCTGTACGAATGAACAGAAAACATGATGCAAAGCATTCCTACGGGTTTCTGAACAGAATGCAGATTACACAACAGATGATCTTTTGGTCAGCGATTGTTTGATTTTAGATGAGTTGCTCATCATTCGGGGCTCAATCGAAAGAAATATGGCATGAACTACAGCCGTAACTGAATCAAAAATCAATAATATTCAGATTAAAGATCATTTTTTCAACCAAAAAACAAAGATGAGCTCATTAACTAGTTTATTTGAACCAGCTGACTCCAATGAATCACAATCTTTAAGTATGATTAATAATTGATGTTCATATTTTCTATCAAGCACTCAAGATACGGAACTATGGCAGTCGGTGTATCATTTCTGACACGCGCTGTATACAGTAGACCGATCACAACAGACCGGGCCATCTGACCAATCAGAGCAGAGCAGGCTCACGGAAAGGAGGGGTTTAGAGAGACTGAATCTCAGACTGATTCGAACGAATCGTTTGGGAATCACTGGAAAATGCAGTGATATTAAATGCATGTTTTGAGAAAACCAAAGCGTTTTTTGACCTTGCATGCATGTGAACCTATTGTAGTGGACTCCCAAAACAATATTAGGAAGCTTAAAAATGTCATAATGGGGCACTTTATGTGATTGGGTCTTCTCAGAAGACTTGAATCAAACCACTCGACTCGTACGGATCACTTTTAATGAACCTTTTAAACTGGCAAAGTCTTGGGTGAACGGACTGTCAAAGGAGGGACAGAAATCTCTCAGGTTTCATTAAAAATATCTTCATATGTGACGCTGCAGCACAAAAGCAGTCTTAAGTCGCTGGGGTATATTTGTAGCAATAGCCAACAATACATTGTATGGGTCAAAATTATACATTTTTCTTTTATGCCAAAAATCATTAGGATATTAAGTAAAGATCATGTTCCATGAAGATATTTTGTACATTTCATACTGTACAAATATAAAAAATGTATTATAATTAGTAATATGCATTGCTAAGAACTTCATTTGAACAACTTTAAAGATGATTTTCTCAATATTTAGATTTTTTTGCACCCTCAGATTCCAGATTTTCAGATAGTTGTATCTCGGCCAAATATTGTCCGATCCTAACAAACCATACATCA